>NC_088420.1:36045505-36345505 GCF_034236695.1 Oncorhynchus nerka | reverse complement strand
CCAGTACCTTATTCAATATGCAGGGGTACTGGAGTGGTAGTATATACAGATCAGTGCCAGTACCTTATTCAATATGCAGGGGTACTGGAGTGGTTGTATATACAGATCAGTGTCAGTACCTTATTCAATATGCAGGGGTACTGGAGTGGTTGTATATACAGATCAGTGTCAGTACCTTATTCAATATGCAGGGGTACTGGAGTGGTTGTATATACAGATGAGTGTCAGTACCTTATTCAATATGCAGGGGTACTGGAGTGGTAGTATATACAGATCAGTGTCAGTACCTTATTCAATATGCAGGGGTACTGGAGTGGTTGTATTTACAGATCAGTGCCAGTACCTTATTCAATATGCAGGGGTACTGGAGTGGTAGTATATACAGATCAGTGTCAGTACCTTATTCAATATGCAGGGGTACTGGAGTGGTTGTATATACAGATCAGTGCCAGTACCTTATTCAATATGCAGGGGTACTGGAGTGGTAGTATATACAGATCAGTGCCAGTACCTTATTCAATATGCAGGGGTACTGGAGTGGTAGTATATACAGATCAGTGTCAGTACCTTATTCAATATGCAGGGGTACTGGAGTGGTTGTATATACAGATCAGTGCCAGTACCTTATTCAATATGCAGGGGTACTGGAGTGGTAGTATATACAGATCAGTGCCAGTACCTTATTCAATATGCAGGGGTACTGGAGTGGTTGTATATACAGATCAGTGTCAGTACCTTATTCAATATGCAGGGGTACTGGAGTGGTAGTATATACAGATCAGTGTCAGTACCTTATTCAATATGCAGGGGTACTGGAGTGGTAGTATATACAGGTCAGTGTCAGTACCTTATTCAATATGCAGGGGTACTGGAGTGGTTGTATATACAGATCAGTGCCAGTACCTTATTCAATATGCAGGGGTACTGGAGTGGTAGTATATACAGATCAGTGCCAGTACCTTATTCAATATGCAGGGGTACTGGAGTGGTTGTATATACAGATCAGTGCCAGTACCTTATTCAATATGCAGGGGTACTGGAGTGGTTGTATATACAGATCAGTGTCAGTACCTTATTCAATATGCAGGGGTACTGGAGTGGTAGTATATACAGGTCAGTGCCAGTACCTTATTCAATATGCAGGGGTACTGGAGTGGTAGTATATACAGATCAGTGCCAGTACCTTATTCAATATGCAGGGGTACTGGAGTGGTTGTATATACAGATCAGTGTCAGTACCTTATTCAATATGCAGGGGTACTGGAGTGGTTGTATATACAGATCAGTGTCAGTACCTTATTCAATATGCAGGGGTACTGGAGTGGTTGTATATACAGATCAGTGCCAGTACCTTATTCAATATGCAGGGGTACTGGAGTGGTTGTATATACAGATCAGTGTCAGTACCTTATTCAATATGCAGGGGTACTGGAGTGGTTGTATATACAGATCAGTGCCAGTACCTTATTCAATATGCAGGGGTACTGGAGTGGTTGTATATACAGATCAGTGTCAGTACCTTATTCAATATGCAGGGGTACTGGAGTGGTAGTATATACAGGTCAGTGCCAGTACCTTCTATGCGGAGTGCCTGGACACAGCCCTTAGCCGTGGTATATTTGCCATATACCCCAAACCCCTGAGATGCCTTATTGCTATTATAAAATGTTTACCAACGTAATTAGAACAGTAAAAATAAATGCTTTATGATACCCTTGGTATACGGTCTGATATACCACGGATGTCAGCCAATCAACATTCAGGGCTCGAACCACCCAGGTTATAATAAATAGATAAATACTAAGGGTAATAGCAATGTGTGTGTGTGTGCGTGCGTGCGTCTGCATCTGTATGTGTGTGTGTGTGTGTGTGTTTGTGTGTTGTTATGTGGTGACCTACATGTAGCAGCAGTGGTTTGTAGTTACTCTGTTTCTTCGACAGAGTGGTGTGAATGTTACAGAGACACATTAAGCCTAGCAGAAATACAGGACACACACACACACACACACACACAGTCAGCGGCACTAGCAGGCAACTCTTCTTGGAGTAATAGCCAACAATGACCTCTCCAGCCGCCAGCACCCCTCCCTCTCACCCCAGGAGTGAACCCTTCACCTAGTCAGTGTCCTCACTTTGCATCAAGCAAAGTGCTACTACAGAGACGGGTCATAGTCCGGGGCCCGCAACGAGGGTGCCCAGTCCGGGGGCGTGGCGGTGAGGTTCCCCACACCAGAGGCGTCACCAAAGCGGGGTGAGCCAGAGGTGGAGCGGGGACTGGGCACCCTCGTCACTGGAGGCCCCGGAATGGGCACACTCGTCACTGGGGGTCCCGGGATGGGCACCCTCGTCGCTGGGGGCCCCGGGATGAGTACCCTCGTCGCTGCGGGCCCCGGGATGGGCACCCTTGTCGCTGAGGGCCCCGGGATGGGCACCCTCGTCGCTGGGGGCCCCGGGATGAGTACCCTCGTCGCTGCGGGCCCAGGGATGGGACCCTCGTCGCTGGGGGCCCCGGGATGAGTACCCTCGTCGCTGCGGGCCCCGGGATGGTACCCTCATCGCTGGCGGCCCCGGGATGGGCACCCTTGTCGCTGGGGGCCGTCTCTGGAGGCTCCTGACTGGACAGCTGTCCCTGATTTGAGAACCATACCCGGCTAAAACATAGAAATACAAAATCATAGATAACAAAACATAGAATTTCCACCCCAAATCACACCCGGTAATGTACTGTGTGTCATTAAGCAGTGCTTGTTTTGATACCGTATTTATATTACAGTAGGTGTACTGTAATATGAAATACAGAACTTTACTTGCCACTGAGCTGATTGTAAGCTACTGTCAAATTCACAGTAACCCCTTTATGGTGCTGAACTAGTATGGAGAAGAAAACAATAACTATGTACACATTGGCATCCATTGTTACCCAACCATATAATTACTAATCATAGAACAGACATTCTCATTCAAAACAACCATAACACTAAATAGACTTTTATTGGGCACATGAATGTTAGAGCTGATTCCATTCTAGAAGTTCTAATTCTCTGGCTATGACCTGTGACCCGCAGGGCGCTGACCGTGAGGTCTGATCGTTACTCTAATTAGCCCTGCTCTGTGTAGGGGTCAGCAGGTAATTAAGGACCAGAGAACACATGATTGATTATTGACTAGGATGGATTAATGGTGATAAAAGATGCACATTATAGGTATTAACTCGTATTAGACTAATCTGATACCACATTACCTCTAGTGCATTGGTAGCAGCAGTATCTATCATCAAGTCACTAGCTCTGTCAGATCTCTCATTGTCTGAACAGCCAGCCTTGAGTTGAACAGATCTTCTGCAAAGGGAAGGGATCACTGCCGCTACCAAGCTTTCCAACCAAGGTGCATGAATTGAGAAGTAAATTGAAGGAGGAAATTGAGTAACACTTGGAAGACAATGTAATAAAAATGTAAAAAAGCTAATTTATTGCTAAAAGGAGAACCATTGTCTTCATCATGTTGTTTATTAGATCTATTCAATAAATACTAGACCCTCACTTGGTTGTCCAAAGTCTAAACAGAACACATATTTTAATAGACACACCTGGACATGATCAGAAACAACACAATGATCTTTGCAGCAGAGGGAGCACCCCCCCTATCCACATCGACGGGACCGCACTGGAGAAGGAGGAAGGCTTCAAGTTCCTCGGCGTACACATCACTGACAAACTGAAATGGTCCACCCACACAGATAGTGTGGTGAAGATGGTGCAGCAGCGCCTCTTCAACCTCAGGAGGCTGAAGAAATTTTGCTTGGCACCTAAAATCCTCACAAACTTTTACAGATGCTCAATTGAGAGAATCCTGTCGGGCTGGTACGGCAATTGCACTGCGTGCAACCGCAGGGCTCTCCAGAGGGTGGTGCGGTCTGCACAATTCATCACCAAATGACCTGCCCTACAGGACGCCTAGAGCAGCCGATGTCACAGGAAGGCCAAACAGATCATCAAGGACAACAACCACCCGAGCCACTCCCTGTTCACCCCGCTATCATCCAGAAGGCGTGGTCAGTACTTGTGCATCAAAGCTGGGACAGAGAGACTGAAAAACAGATTCTATCTCAAGGCCATCAGACTGTTAAATAGCCATCACTAGCACATTAGAGGCTGCTGCCTATATACATGGACTTGAAATCACTGGCCACTTTAATAAATGGAAGGCTAGTAACTTTAACTCCATTCCGCTCTGACATTGCTTGTCCATAAATTTATATATTCTTAATTCCATTCCTTTACTTACATTTTTGTGTATTGGGTATATGTTGTGAAATTGTTAGCTATTATTTGTTAGATAGTACTGCACTGTTGGAGCTACACACGCAATAACATCTGCTAAACACGTGTATGTGACCAATAACGTTTTATTTGATACACTACTACATTTCTGGCAGAGTTTTGCAATCGCAACATGGTTAGGACGGTATTCTGACTTGAGATCCATGCACTTAACCCACATTTCCTCCCATTCCTCCTCCCAAGTCTCCCATTGACATCGATGAATGATTTACCTGAATGACTGAGATCAGTGCACTTATCTCGATTCTGAATAGAGCTGTTAGGGACAGAACAGGACAGGATGGTCTGAAATGTACAAAAAATTAGTAACACCTGCTTTTTCTATGAGCTAGACTAACCAGGTGAATCCAGGTGAAAGGTATGATCCCTTATTGTAGTTTATGGGGAGGAGACAGGTTAAAGATGGATTTTTAGCATTGAGACAATTGAGGCATAGATTGTGTACATGTGCCATCAGAGAGGGAATGCGCAAGACAAAATATGTAAGTGCCTTTGAACAGGGTATGGCAGTAGGTGCCAGGTGTGCCCATTTGAGTGTGTCAAGAACTGCAACGCTGCTGGTTGTTTTACGCTCAACAGTTTCCTGTGTGTATCAAGAATGGTCCACCACCCAAAGAACGTCCAGCCAACTTGACACAACCGTGGGAAGCATTGGAGTCAACATGGGCCCACATCTCTGTGGAACGCCTTTGACATCTTGTAGAGTCCATGCCCCGACAAATTTAAGCTGTTTTGAGTGCAAAAGAGGGGGTGTAACTCAATAGTTTGGAGTCACTTAGAAATGTCCTTTTTGAAAGAAAAGCAGTTTGCACTGTTCTGTTAAGGGAGTAGTATACAGAGTTGTACCAGATCTTTAGTTTCTTGGCAATCATTTCTCAGGACAAGAATAGACTGACGAGTTTCAGAAGAAAATACTTTGTTTCTGGCCATTTTGAGCCTGTAATTGAACCTACAAATGCTGATGCTCCAGATACTCAACTAGTCTAAAGAAGGCCAGTTTTATTACTTCTTTAATTAGGACAACAGTTTTCAGCTGTGCTAACATAATTGCAAAAGGGTTTTCTAATGATAAATTAGCCTTTTAAAATGATAAACTTGGATTAGCTAACACAACTTGCCATTGGAACACAGGAGTGATGGTTGCTGATAATGGGCCTCTGTACGCTGTATATATACTAGGAGTATATACATAATATACTCCTAGTACTTTTATTAGTCTTTAGACCAGGGTCTTGAATCATCTTAGGCCTGTGTGTAGGGTGCTGGTGTGTGTTTAGTTGTACCTCTCTATTTACGGAACAACAATTCTTCCTACCCTAAAACACACTCTGTAAATAACAAATGAACTGTCCATCTTACCCAACACATAGGTAGGAGTGTGAGGAGTGTTTCTGGAAAACCAAACTTACACACATGCTTACCCACATGCTTACCCATGCACACATACACACGCGCACACAAGCAGGCACGGCATCTTAATGGTTTCTGTGGAAAATCCTGCATGGTGTGCACCATTTATGTATATGCTTCATAGAGAGATGGAGTGAGAAAGAGAGAGACAGAGTCAAGTATAGAGAGATCCACACAGAAAGTAAGGGAAACAGAAAAAGGCTCTGCTCGTGTGTGACCCTGTAATGAGAGGTCTGTAGCTCTCTCACACCAATGGTGGAGCTTTTGGACAGACAAGAGATACAGATAAACACACACACAGTGTAGAGGGGTGATTACTGTGGTCCATCGATCCTGCATGTCCTCTCTCTGCAGGGTGCGTGTCATTATCAACAACCCTGCCTGTTGGAGAGGGATGAGAGAGAAAAACTGGTTCCACATTTTGTTTGGTTCTGTGCAAGTGCAGTGTGAAGCTGATTATAAACTAAAATTCTTTTTTTTGTTGCGCTCGTTTCTCTTGGTGTCCCCTGCGCTGTGCTGAGCTTAAGTGTTTTACGCATTGCAAGTACTGTAGGTGTGAGCAGAGCACACATTTGACAAGAATGGAATATCTATTGTCTTGTGTGTGTAACATAGTCACAGCTTAAGGAGGAAAGGTTAGAGGGGATAGATAGGAGAGAGAGGGTGAGCAGGAGGAGAAAGAAAGAGCGTAGAGATAGAGAAAGGGGAGGAGAGTGAAAGATAATGTAGCAGGTGACCTTTAGGCTGTAAGTTCAGGTCATGATTAGTCTCTCGGTCACAGGCTAACAGGCTACATCAGGGTAGAGATCTGCTACTCTCCGGCTTTACCATTCATTCATTTTCCTTTTGTCTCTTCCCTCTTTTTCTCCTTGTCCAATTTGTGAACCATGTAACCAAGACTAACTGGATGGTGTGGGCGTGGGCGTCGGCATGTGCGTGTCCCTAAACGTTGTTTGTTTGCTGACCCATTCTCTATCTTTACCTCTCTCTAGGTTTCTCTGGTGATGTAGCTATGTACCATGACCCAGAAGCTCTTTGTCTTGTCTGGTTCTTGTCAGGTAAGATACTGCACGATTTAGGGGGAATGTTATGGTGTGGTTTTCAGACACCGTAACCTACATTCTCAATGGAACACATTACAGCACGACACTATTTATCAGATACATGTCATCATAAGCCAACCAAGAGCTGGCTAGTGTAAGAATGCGGTGTGTGTGATGTGTGTATGTGTGTAATGTGTGTATGCGTGTGATGTGTGTATTTTTGTATGTGCGTGTAGTATAGGAATGTTTTAAGATATTATTATTTGACTCATCAGTTGAACATTAATTTTATGAGCTGCCAATTAGATGACAGCATGCTGTTAAAGAAAGGCCCGGGGTGAACGGCTGCTAGTCTCCAACGCTATCTGCACCGAAAACACATACGTACACGAAAAAGACCACAATGGGCTATATCTGTTCTCTATGTGGTCTTTCTCTCCAGAGACTGAGAGTCACACTGGACAGCAGATGGAAAAGAAGAGATAGAAGAGAGAGAAGATAGGAAAGAGGCAGCAGAGTAGGAAAGGAAAAGAGGAGGTAGGAGAGGAGTGATAGAGGAGACAAAAGAAAACATGGTGCTCATCAAAACGCTGGTCAACCAAGTTCTGGTGCAGGGCTGTGACATAAAGAGAGAGATAAAGAGAGAGAGAGGGGGAGAAAAGGAGAGAGAAGGGGAAAGAGGGGGAGAGGGATGGGGAAATAGGGATAGAGAGAGAGAGAGAGAGAGAGAGAGAGAGAGAGAGAGAGAGAGAGAAAGAAGAGAAGGGGTGGTGAGTTCTCTCTCAGGACAGTATGTTCATGTTATTTAGATAAGATTTCTCTTCTGTAGAGTGGGAAGTTTATAAGAGGTAACAGTCTATAGGGGGGTTGGGTGGGAGAGGGCACATTTTCGCCCCTGCAAGAATAATCCTGTTAATTTTCACTGCTCTTGAATCACACACACGAACACACACTTTTCCTTGTCGCGTAATGTCATCTTGGAAAAGATCGCTTGAATCTTTCATAAGTACAGAACCTAGTGGGGGATAAACTCCTAATTAGCTGCAGAATAACCCCATTGATGAGACAACCTACAGTAATGAACCTACTGTTTGGGACTACCTACAGTATACTATAGAAGGAGTACATTGTGTTAAACATAGCAGAGTTAGTAACAGACTAGAGTGTATACACAGCAACAGCCTATTGGAGTATCTGAGCTCAGAGCTGACTGCATCTCAGAGAATCTTTCATCCGCCTACATGCTGACACACATACATACTTTGGCTATACCGGATTAAGTGTTATGACATGCTATTCTATAAAATCATTTCTCTGTAATTAATACTACCTGATTAAGCTAATCAGGTAAATAATTAACTATAAAGTCGGCCGCACCACAAAATAATGTTTATAGAGCTGTTATCTTCCGAATAAACTCTTAAAGACCTAGTAGTCTTTTACATCAATAGCAGTCAATATTTAATCGTCACCTTGTTTAGTCTCATCTGAACGTTGTAAATACTTGGTTATCTTCACAAACCATGGCTAACAAATTGAATCAGCAATACAAAATTTGGTTTCATTATTTATTTACTAAATACCTAAATGATCACACAGAATTACATCTACACAGAATGGATCATACATTGATTACAAATGATGTCATAAAGAAAAGAGACAGAGCCGACATGACGCCTGGTTACACAAAGGAAAGGGGGTTGGGTTTGAATGAAAGAGCGGGAAGACTGAGGAACAAAGGGAGAAACTATGTCTCTATCGGGCCGTAGGCAGCTATGCTATCGTAAATACGCATTCTAAATTACCGCCCATTTGAAAAAGGAGAATGCAATACATATTTACTCTGAACTGCACTTCGGTAGATTGTTTGTAGATGGGAGACCGGGTGGTCCAGCATGGATCTCTGGTCCTCTGAAGAATGGGTGGGTGGTAAAGGGTGGTAAACTTGATACGTTGTAGTATCGTTGTGTGTGTCAGACTGGATACCTCCTCCATCCTTTCCTAGCCCACGTTTACAGTTGCTACGCTAACGCAACGGCTAGGAGGTATCACTTCTTTAGTGAATAAGAGTTCAAAGTTCATACCAACTTGCCATGCTTTAAGCTCATGCTATATTCTGGCTGGGGAAGTTGAAATTCATCCTTCTGGCGTGTAGGTCGTCACCTTCACATTGAAATTCAATGCTAATTTCGTCAGGTTCTTGCTGAGGTTGGCTTAGTTCTGTAGGTGGTCTTTGTCCTTTCAACGTGGGGACTGCCAGTCCACACGTCCTTGGAACAGGAAGTTACATTTTCGTCAAGGGGCTTATATAGGATTGGGAGAGAGGGCCGTGTCTCATAGTTTACAACCACTGTCTGTTCACATGGGCGGGGCCACTGAGTTGGCAGAGTTTACAACCACTGTCTGTTCACATATTTAAACATTTAAATTGCACTACACTTCTATGTGAATCTGATAACTATAATGTGTAGACCTTTCAAGATGCAGTTTATGTCGTCCTATCATCAGTAATCACGTCTCAGACGTCAACTGAACTGAACTGATTAAGTCCCAAAGCATATTTTCAACTGGTTGGATTACCGACATATGGTTCCATTTCCCATCATTTGATGTCACCAGCCACTCTCTCAATGTTAACAAAGGGATTTTCAATAGTCACATCGAGTAGATAGAGTAGAGAGAGAAAAAGGGGGAAAGGTATTTATGGTGGTCATAAACCTCCCTCTCAGGCCAACGTCATGACAATACACACACACACACACACACACACACACACACACACACACACACACACACACACACACACACACACACACACACACACACACACTGATAGGACAGAAGAAAGCACTCAGATCATACATAGTGAACCTCTCCCTATCTCTATCCCTCTCTCTCTCTCTCTGTTGTGTTGTTGGAACGTATGTGTTGTAAGGCATTATTTCAGGGGGTTCAGTGGAATAGAATTAGATTGTTGGTTGTGAAGAGACAGTGGTTTTAGTTCTGCTGGGTAGATAGGCATGTTCTGGGCTTAGGGAAACAGAAAGGGAGCTTTAGTTGAGGACTTAGCATCAGTTTGGGTACTCACACAGACACACACACACACACACACACACACACACACACACACACACACACACACAGTCTCACAAGAAAATGTGCTGTGTCTGTGTCAGTGGAGGCAGGTATGTGGGAGCACACACCAACAGTCAGAGTGTAAGGCATGGGCGAGTGAGGAATCATTGAAACAGAGTTCAGATTCAGGAAGAGTTCCAGAGCAGTGGCATCTGAACCCTGGGCTTCTATATCAGCTATCTGAACAGACTTATCCTAAAACAGCCACAGGCACAAACACCTATGCACATACACCTACACAAATACACATACACATATACACATACACACATACACCTGAACACATGCACCTATACACCTACACCTACACACATACACCTAAACACATACACCTACACACATGCACCTGAACACATGCACCTATACACCTACACATACACACATACACCTGAACACATGCACCTATACACCTACACCTACACACATACACCTAAACACATACACCTACACACATGCACCTGAACACATGCACCTATACACCTACACATACACACATACACCTGAACACATGCACCTATACACCTACACATACACACATACACCTGAACACATGCACCTATACACCTACACCTACACACATACACCTAAACACATACACCTACACACATGCCGCACACGCAGGCACACACAGCATTGCGCAGGGAGAAGAGTAATAGAGTTTGCTGCAGTAGAGAGAGATTTGGGAAAGAAGCTGAGAGAGGGGGGAGACAGAAAGAGGATGAGAGAGGGAGAGAGCGAGAGAGAGAGAGAGCGAGAGAGAGAGGCATTCTCCAAACCGTCTCCTATCCTTTTAGTCATGGTCTGACTGGCTGTGAAGTAGACATTACTGTCAGCTCTTGTTAACAATACCCCAAAAGTCTCCCATAACTCTCAGAAAACTCGAACATAACTCTAACATATTTGATGTCAGCACAAAACATGTCACTTGTACAGTAGATACATAGAGCTGCTTTGAGATGAGTTGTTTAGCCTTATCTCTTGTTGTTCTGCACCCCCCCCTCCTCTTTCTCTCTCCTCTCCTCTCCTCTAGAAGGTCTGATGTCTAGACCGTGTGCTCCTTCATGTGTGGTCCAGTTGAACTCTCCTTGACCATTCGATGGACCACAAACAGACCAGCAGCTACTGTGACCGCACTACTTCACCTTGACTCTTCACCCCTTTACCTTTGAACCCTCACCCCTGACCCATACTCTTGACCTCTAACCCCTCACTCCAAACCCTTAACCTTACTCCTCTCCTCTCCTCTCTTTTCCTCTCCTCTCCTCTCCACTCCACTCCACTCCACTCCACTCCACTCCACTCCACTCCACTCCACTCCACTCCACTCCACTCCACTATGTTATCCCGCATCTCTACAGTCCTCCTAGCTGTGTTGTGTCGGTGTGTGCTAGTGTCTCTGGGGGTGGACCCCCCTCACCCCCGTCGAGAGATCCGGATCGAGGGAGACCTGGTCTTGGGGGGGCTGTTCCCAGTCCATGAGAAGGGGGGAGGGATAGAGGAGTGTGGGAGGGTGAACGAGGACAGAGGGATCCAGAGGTTGGAGGCCATGCTGTTTGCTATAGACAGGATCAACTCTGATCCTACTCTATTGCCTGGAGTCAGTCTGGGAGTTCACATACTGGACACCTGTTCTAGAGATACATACGCACTGGAACAGGTTGGTGAGCACTCACACACATACACACATAAGCACACACACATTTGATTTCTTCCTGCTTTTTAAGCTTTTGCTGTAGAAAAATTATACAAATGGCATAATAAGCTTGCCCTTTAAATAAATATCAAGGTGAGCCTAATTGTAGCTCATAGAAAACACTGTCAATATTACATTTACAGGCTTTAAATAAGTGTTTATTGAGTATGTGTGTGTGTGCTTTCCAGGCGCTGGAGTTTGTGCGTGCATCTCTGACCAAGGTGGACGATACGGAGTTTATCTGTCCTGATGGATCCTACGCTCTACAGGAAGACATTCCCCTGGCCATTGCTGGAGTTATAGGAGGATCCTATAGCAGTGTGTCCATACAGGTAACACACACACAGAAACAAAACCCCCACACACACACACACACACACACACCCACACACACACACACACACACACACACACACACACACACACACACACACACACACACACACACCCACACACACACACACACACACACACACACACACACACACACACACACACAAACACACACACACACGCACAAATACATTCACACAGCTCCAGTGGTATGGTATTGTGACAGAGTAAGGTGATTTGCATAATTTAGCATAACATCTCCTCCTCTTCTTCTGTGACTGCACAAAGCATCCTCCCCTCTCCCCCTCTCCTCCCCTCCCCCACTCTCCTCCCCCTCCTCTTCTACCCTCCCCCACTCTCCTCCCTTCCCCCACTCTCCTCTCCTCTACCCCCTCTCCTCTCCTCCCTCTCCTTTCCTCTACCCCCTCTCCTCTCCCCCTCTCCTCCCCTTCCCTCTGCTCTCCACAGTGCTCCTCTACTCTATCAGACCCAAATCCCTCATCTCTACAACTCTGTCTCTGTTTCTCTCAGTGTCTCTTTTTTTAGTCAATCTCTCTCTTTCTCTTCCTCTCCACCTCTCTCTTTGTATTAAAAGCTGTCACTCCCTCACTCTGAGGGGAGAGCCCAGTGTATTCTGACCTCAGTCCACTCTCCTCCTCTCTCTGATAGGCATTGTTATCCCTCATCACTTGTTTTTCACCACATACAATTACTCTTTGTTTTCTCCGGGTTGAGAGTCTTTGTTGTTGTTTGGCCTGTGTGCCCACAGGGCAGTCAGTGTGTGTGTGTGTGTGTGTGTGTGTGTGTGTGTGTGTGTGTGTGTGTGTGTGTGTGTGTGTGTGTGTGTGTGTGTGTGTGTGTGTGTGTGTGTGTGTGTGTGTGTGTGTGTGTGTGTGTGTGTGTGTGTGTGTGTGTGTGTGTGTGTGTGTGTGTGTGTGTGTGTGTGTGTAAAATCTTAATCAGGAGAACGTTACCAAAGTGAATATCATATAGAGCCTAGACCCCTTATGTCCATCACTAATGGATGAGTCCGCAGTTTATTGACTGTGTATAAACTTGCACAACTGTGTGTGTGGATTTGCATCTGTGTGTGTCTGTTTCTCATGTCTGTTTGCCTCCAACTCGCAGGTGGCCAACCTGCTGCGCCTCTTTCAGATCCCTCAGATCAGCTATGCCTCCACTAGCGCCAAGCTCAGTGACAAGACACGCTATGACTACTTTGCCCGCACGGTGCCCCCTGACTTCTACCAGGCCAAGGCCATGGCAGAGATCCTGCGGCTGTTCAACTGGACCTACGTGTCCACGGTGGCATCAGAGGGAGACTACGGAGAGACGGGCATTGAGGCCTTTGAACAGGAAGCCCGTATGAGGAACATCTGCATCGCTACCTCTGAGAAGGTAGGGGGAGATAGAAGTGGAAATAAGGTTATCGGGAGATAATATAGGGAGATTGACAGTGAAGGAGATAAGGTTATCAGGAGATTATATAGGGAGATTGACAGTGAAGGAGATAGGCGCAGACCTATGTTAGAATATAGAAGAGCAAGCATAGAAGAGATGAGAGGTTGATCAGACAGAAACAACAGGAGAAGGAGATGGGTTTAGGGTTAACCCTACAGCGTGCTACTATGTATTTTAGCCTGCTATTCTATGTACAGATGCAGGTCTTATTTTGAGCCAGTTTGCTACAGCAGGAAAATAATCCTGCAGCAACAGGAAATGTAAATTATTATAATTAATGGACAATTTTGTAGGGGTTGATACATTTTTCGTAAGGGAAAATCAAGTCTTACATTTCAAAGTGGAAATTACAAACTGCAATACAGGTTTAACGTTTCCTGCAGTGGAGGATAGTTCTCCTGCAACAGGGTGATCAAATAAAGATCCTACATCTGTAGTAGACCTCTTTCGGATGTGTGTTTACTCTCCCAGTGTAAATAACTGAAGGATGTTCCTTCTCATGTCCAGGTGGGCCGCTCTAACGCTAAGAAGTCCTATGAGGCAGTGATCAGGCAGCTCCTCCAGAAGCCCAACGCCCGCGTAGCTGTCCTCTTCCTGCGCAGCGATGACGCTCGGGAACTCCTCTCTGCCGCCGCACGACTCAACACCACCTTCATCTGGGTGGCCAGTGACGGCTGGGGGGCACAGGAGAGCATTGTCAAGGGCAATGAGGCCACAGCCAACGGGGCCATCACCCTGGAGCTGGCAGCCAATCCTGTGCCGGCGTTCAACCGCTACTTCCTGTCTCTGGATCCAATCAACAACCACCGCAACCCCTGGTATCGAGAATTCTGGGAGCAGAAGTTCCAGTGCTCGCTTGGAGGAGGGGGTGGAGGAGTAGGAGCTGGGGCAGGAGCAGTAGGGTCAGGGGGATCTGTGTCTCTCTCTCTCCCTCCCTGTGAGAAGGGTGTGTTGGTGGATGATAGTAACTTTGAGCCGGAGTCCAAGATCATGTTTGTGGTGAATGCGGTATACGCTGTGGCCCACGCCCTCGATAAGATGCAGAGAACACTGTGTTCCAACACCAGCAAGCTCTGTGACAGCATGAAGGCTCTGGATGGACGCAAGCTCTACAGAGACTACCTTCTCAACATCAGCTTCACAGGTCAGTACTGTAGGCTACCTTCTCAACATCAGCTTCACAGGTCAGTACTGTAGGCTACCTACTCAACATCAGCTTCACAGGTCAGTACTGTAGACTACCTCCTCAACATCAGTTTCACTGGTCAGTACTGTAGACTACCTCTTCTACATCAGTTTCACTGGTCAGTACTGTAGACTACCTCCTCTACATCAGTTTCACTGGTCAGTACTGTAGACTACCTCCTCTACATCAGTTTCACAGGTCAGTACTGTAGACTACCTCCTCTACATCAGTTTCACAGGTCAGTACTGTAGACTACCTCCTCTACATCAGTTTCACTGATCAGTACTGTAGGCTACCTTGTGATCATCAGTTTCACAGCTCAGTACTGTAGGCTACCTTGTGATCATCAATTTCACAGGTCAGTACTGTAGGCTACCTTGTGATCATCAGTTTCACAGGTCAGTACTGTAGACTACCTTGTGATCATCAATTTCACAGGTCAATACTGTAGGATACCTTGTGATCATCAATTTCACAGGTCAGTACTGTAGGCTACCTTGTGATCATCAGTTTCACAGGTCAGTACTGTAGACTACCTTGTGATCATCAATTTCACAGGTCAATACTGTAGGCTACCTTGTGATCATCAATTTCACAGGTCAGTACTGTAGGCTACCTTGTGATCATCAGTTTCACAGGTCAGTACTGTAGACTACCTTGTGATCATCAATTTCACAGGTCAATACTGTAGGCTACCTTGTGATCATCAATTTCACAGGTCAGTACTGTAGACTACCTCCTCTACATCAGTTTCACAGGTCAGTACTGTAGACTACCTCCTCTACATCAGTTTCACTGGTCAGTACTGTAGACTACCTCCTCTACATCAGTTTCACTGGTCAGTACTGTAGACTACCTCCTCTACATCAGTTTCACAGGTCAGTACTGTAGACTACCTCCTCTACATCAGTTTCACAGGTCAGTACTGTAGACTTCCTCCTCTACATCAGTTTCACTGGTCAGTACTGTAGACTACCTCCTCTACATCAGTTTCACTGGTCAGTACTGTAGACTACCTACTCAACATCAGTTTCACAGGTCAGTACTGTAGACTACCTCCTCTACATCAGTTTCACTGGTCAGTACTGTAGACTACCTCCTCTACATCAGTTTCACTGGTCAGTACTGTAGACTACCTACTCAACATCAGTTTCACAGGTCAGTACTGTAGACTACCTCCTCTACATCAGTTTCACTGGTCAGTACTGTAGACTTCCTCCTCTACATCAGTTTCACTGGTCAGTACTGTAGACTACCTCCTCTACATCAGTTTCACAGGTCAGTACTGTAGACTACCTCCTCTACATCAGTTTCACAGGTCAGTACTGTAGACTACCTCCTCTACATCAGTTTCACTGGTCAGTACTGTAGACTACCTACTCAACATCAGTTTCACAGATCAGTACTGTAGACTACCTCCTCTACATCAGTTTCACTGGTCAGTACTGTAGACTACCTACTCAACATCAGTTTCACAGGTCAGTACTGTAGACTACCTCCTCTACATCAGTTTCACTGGTCAGTACTGTAGACTACCTACTCAACATCAGTTTCACAGGTCAGTACTGTAGACTACCTCCTCTACATCAGTTTCACTGGTCAGTACTGTAGACTACCTCCTCTACATCAGTTTCACAGGTCAGTACTGTAGACGACCTCCTCTACATCAGTTTCACAGGTCAGTACTGTAGACTACCTCCTCTACATCAGTTTCACTGGTCAGTACTGTAGACTACCTACTCAACATCAGTTTCACAGGTCAGTACTGTAGACTACCTCCTCTACATCAGTTTCACTGGTCAGTACTGTAGACTACCTACTCAACATCAGTTTCACAGGTCAGTACTGTAGACTACCTCCTCTACATCAGTTTCACAGGTCAGTACTGTAGACTACCTACTCAACATCAGTTTCACAGGTCAGTACTGTAGACTACCTCCTCTACATCAGTTTCACTGGTCAGTACTGTAGACTACCTCCTCTACATCAGTTTCACAGGTCAGTACTGTAGACTACCTCCTCTACATCAGTTTCACAGGTCAGTACTGTAGACTACCTCCTCTACATCAGTTTCACAGGTCAGTACTGTAGACTACCTCCTCTACATCAGTTTCACAGGTCAGTACTGTAGACTACCTCCTCTACATCAGTTTCACAGGTCAGTACTGTAGACTACCTCCTCTACATCAGTTTCACTGGTCAGTACTGTAGACTACCTCCTCTACATCAGTTTCACAGGTCAGTACTGTAGACTACCTCCTCTACATCAGTTTCACTGGTCAGTACTGTAGACTTCCTCCTCTACATCAGTTTCACTGGTCAGTACTGTAGACTACCTCCTCTACATCAGTTTCACAGGTCAGTACTTCTACCTCCTCTACATCAGTTTCACAGGTCAGTACTGTAGACTACCTCCTCTACATCAGTTTCACTGGTCAGTACTGTAGACTACCTACTCAACATCAGTTTCACAGGTCAGTACTGTAGACTACCTCCTCTACATCAGTTTCACTGGTCAGTACTGTAGACTACCTCCTCTACATCAGTTTCACAGGTCAGTACTGTAGACGACCTCCTCTACATCAGTTTCACAGGTCAGTACTGTAGACTACCTCCTCTACATCAGTTTCACAGGTCAGTACTGTAGACTACCTCCTCTACATCAGTTTCACAGGTCAGTACTGTAGACTACCTCCTCTACATCAGTTTCACTGGTCAGTACTGTAGACTACCTACTCAACATCAGTTTCACAGGTCAGTACTGTCTACCTCCTCTACATCAGTTTCACTGGTCAGTACTGTAGACTACCTCCTCTACATCAGTTTCACAGGTCAGTACTGTAGACGACCTCCTCTACATCAGTTTCACAGGTCAGTACTGTAGACTACCTACTCAACATCAGTTTCACAGGTCAGTACTGTAGACTACCTCCTCTACATCAGTTTCACTGGTCAGTACTGTAGACTACCTCCTCTACATCAGTTTCACTGGTCAGTACTGTAGACTACCTACTCAACATCAGTTTCACAGGTCAGTACTGTAGACTACCTCCTCTACATCAGTTTCACTGGTCAGTACTGTAGACTTCCTCCTCTACATCAGTTTCACTGGTCAGTACTGTAGACTACCTCCTCTACATCAGTTTCACAGGTCAGTACTGTAGACTACCTCCTCTACATCAGTTTCACAGGTCAGTACTGTAGACTACCTCCTCTACATCAGTTTCACTGGTCAGTTTCCTACTCAACATCAGTTTCACAGATCAGTACTGTAGACTACCTCCTCTACATCAGTTTCACTGGTCAGTACTGTAGACTACCTACTCAACATCAGTTTCACAGGTCAGTACTGTAGACTACCTCCTCTACATCAGTTTCACTGGTCAGTACTGTAGACTACCTACTCAACATCAGTTTCACAGGTCAGTACTGTAGACTACCTCCTCTACATCAGTTTCACTGGTCAGTACTGTAGACTACCTCCTCTACATCAGTTTCACAGGTCAGTACTGTAGACTACCTCCTCTACATCAGTTTCACAGGTCAGTACTGTAGACTACCTCCTCTACATCAGTTTCACTGGTCAGTACTGTAGACTACCTACTCAACATCAGTTTCACAGGTCAGTACTGTAGACTACCTCCTCTACATCAGTTTCACTGGTCAGTACTGTAGACTACCTACTCAACATCAGTTTCACAGGTCAGTACTGTCTACCTCCTCTACATCAGTTTCACTCAGTACTGTCAGACTACCTCCTCTACATCAGTTTCACAGGTCAGTACTGTAGACTACCTCCTCAGTTTCACATCAGTTTCACTCAGTCAGTACTGTAGACTACCTCCTCTACATCAGTTTCACAGGTCAGTACATACCTCCTCTAGTTTCACAGGTCAGTACTGTAGACTACCTCCTCTACATCAGTTTCACAGGTCAGTACTGTAGACTACCTCCTCTACATCAGTTTCACAGGTCAGTACTGTAGACTACCTCCTCTACATCAGTTTCACAGGTCAGTACTGTAGACTACCTCCTCTACATCAGTTTCACTGGTCAGTACTGTAGACTACCTCCTCTACATCAGTTTCACAGGTCAGTACTGTAGACTACCTCCTCTACATCAGTTTCACTGGTCAGTACTGTAGACTACCTCCTCTACATCAGTTTCACTGGTCAGTACTGTACTCCTCTACATCAGTTTCACTGGTCAGTACTGTAGACTACCTCCTCTACATCAGTTTCACAGGTCAGTACTGTAGACTACCTCCTCTACATCAGTTTCACTGGTCAGTACTGTAGACTACCTCCTCTACATCAGTTTCACAGGTCAGTACTGTAGACTACCTCCTCTACATCAGTTTCACAGGTCAGTACTGTAGACTACCTCCTCTACATCAGTTTCACAGGTCAGTACTGTAGACTACCTCCTCTACATCAGTTTCACAGGTCAGACTACTGTAGACTGGTCTACCTCCTCTACATCAGTTTCACAGGTCAGTACTGTAGACTACCTCCTCTACATCAGTTTCACAGGTCAGTACTGTAGACTACCTCCTCTACATCAGTTTCACTGGTCAGTACTGTAGACTACCTCCTCTACATCAGTTTCACAGGTCAGTACTGTAGACTACCTCCTCTACATCAGTTTCACAGGTCAGTACTGTAGACTACCTCCTCTACATCAGTTTCACAGGTCAGTACTGTAGACTACCTCCTCTACATCAGTTTCACAGGTCAGTACTGTAGACTACCTCCTCTACATCAGTTTCACAGGTCAGTACTGTCACCTCCTCTACATCAGTTTCAGGTCAGTACTGTAGACTCCTCTACATCAGTTTCACAGGTCAGTACTGTAGACTACCTCCTCTACATCAGTTTCACAGGTCAGTACTGGTCAGTCAGTTTCTGGTCAGACTGTAGACTACCTCCTCTACATCAGTTTCACTGGTCAGTACTGTAGACTTCCTCCTCTACATCAGTTTCACTGGTCAGTACTGTAGACTACCTCCTCTACATCAGTTTCACAGGTCAGTACTATAGACTACCTCCTCTACATCAGTTTCACAGGTCAGTACTGTAGACTACCTCCTCTACATCAGTTTCACTGGTCAGTACTGTAGACCTGGCAGAATGGGAGGAGAGGGGCAGAGTGAGGGATGGAAGCAGTGGAAAAGAGAGAGGTGAAAGTGAATAACATTAACTTTACTGTTTGGTCTATTTGAGGGGAGGGAGAGACATGAAATGGGGAGGAAAGAGGGTTCATTAGAAGAGAGAGAAGAGGAGAGAGATATGCAAGAATTGCTTTGGCAAGCATAGCAACAGGAAACGTATAAGAATAGTTCACCTTAATTGACATGTACTGTAATGCTTGCTGGTTGCCATCTATTAGATATGTGTAATTGATATGACAGCACAGAGTTCAAGTTAATAAAGACTCCTATAGTAGTAATAATACAATTGCGAGTGAGTGCATGCATACATGCGTGTGTGCGTGTGAGAGTGTGTGCGGTGCGTGTGAGAGTGTGTGTTTGTGTGTGTGTGTGTGTGTGTGTGTGTGTGTGTGTGTGTGTGTGTGTGTGTGTGTGTTCATATAGCAGGAGCATCTCTGAAGACTGGAGAGAAGGAAAAGGGAAAAATTGGATTGGGTTGAGTGGCAGGTGCGGTACAAAGACATAGGTATAAATACACTGCTGTTGGAGAGACAGACAGACAGACAGGCAGACAGGCAGGCAGACAGACAGACAGACAGACAGACAGACAGACAGACAGACAGACAGACAGACAGACAGACAGACAGACAGACAGACAGACAGACAGACAGACAGACAGACAGACAGACAGACAGACAGACAGACAGACAGACAGACAGACAGACAGACAGGTTTTGAGCTGTTTATTCCCCTTCTAACCATGACGAATGGGGGACATCAAAATACCTCAACAAACAGCACTGCCACTACAGCTTTAGAGAGAGAGGAAGAGGGAGGTTTTGGCATAGGGAGACTGACAGGTCGACAGAAGTGGGTAGAGGTATAGAGAAAGGTAGCAGTAGTGAAAGGGAGTGAGGTGGAGAGATAGCGGGAGGGAAAGAGAGATAGGAGATAGAGGGAGAGAGAGGGGGAGGCAGGGAGGTAGAGCTGGGTTGCTGGTGGAGTGGGACAATATGCGTCAGCAGAGGAAGATTCTCTTTGAAATTCCACATCTTCATTTCTCAAGCTGCAAATCAAAGGGCTCAGAGCACGGCTGTCTCAGGGAGAGTGGGAGAGAGAGAGGAAGAGAGGGAGAGGAGATAGGTTGTCTCAGGGAGAGTGGGAGAGAGAGAGGAAGAGAGGGAGAGAGAGAGGGAGAGAGAGAGGAAGAGAGGGAGAGGAGAGAGGCTGTCTCGGGGAGAGTGGGAGAGAGAGAGGAAGAGAGGGAGAGAGGAAAAGAGGGAGAGGAGAGAGGCTGCCGCAGCCACAGCCTCCAGTGAGCAGGAGTGGAGGTGGGAAGAATAAGTCTGAAGATAGAGGGCTGGAGAGAAAGTGAGAGAGATGGGTGGAGTCGCTCTGATCTGTCACTCTGATCTACTAGCATCCCCATAGTCAATCTCCCCTCTCCTTCCCTCTCTCACCCTACCTCCCAATCTTTGCTCTCACCCTCCCTCCCTCCCTCCCTCATTTCTCTATCTCACCCTCCTTCCCTCATCCATCCCTCCCTCCAGTCTTACTGCAACAGACATGTCACAGTTAGGAATAGATAGACGTGGTACAGTGGTGATCAAAGTCAGGAGGATGAGGCTGAACAGACTGATGCTTCTGATGATTAGGATGATGATGATGATCATTTTGTGTGCTTTAGTTTGCATGTGTGTGATGTGTATCATTTAGCGCAGTCTCAATGTTCTTCTAGGCCAGAGCCCTCTCTGTAGCTATGCTGTTGCTATGGTTATTAAGCTGACACTATGGCCGATAGTCGAAGTAGTACTGTAGATGTGAGCTCTCTCAAAGCCAACCGCTAAACACCAGCATTGGGGTTACAAAAAAGTAATATATTTCCTATTACTTTTTCAACAATAACAAATTACTTTACTTATTACTCCATGGGAAAAGTAATTTGTTGCACTACTCATTATATTACTTTTGCGCTACACACCAAAACAGTGCGTGTCCTCACTCAATGTAAACAATGTAAATGTTATGTTATGTAGGCCTATACACCAATACAAGTAAGCTAATAATGACAGGTTCTACCGTGGATAAGGGCAGCATTTCCTCTACTATATACAGTGCCTTGCGAAAGTATTCGGCCCCCTTGAACTTTGCGACCTTTTGCCACATTTCAGGCTTCAAACATAAAGATATAAAACTGTATTTTTTTGTGAAGAATCGACAACAAGTGGGACACAATCATGAAGTGGAACGACATTTATTGGATATTTCAAACTTTTTTAACAAATCAAAAACTGAAAAATTGGGCGTGCAAAATGATTCAGCCCCTTTACTTTCAGTGCAGCAAACTCTCTCCAGAAGTTCAGTGAGGATCTCTGAATGATCCAATGTTGACCTAAATGACTAATGATGATAAATACAATCCACCTGTGTGTAATCAAGTCTCCGTATAAATGCACCTGCACTGTGATAGTCTCAGAGGTCCGTTAAAAGCGCAGAGAGCATCATGAAGAACAAGGAACACACCAGGCAGGTCCGAGATACTGTTGTGAAGAGGTTTAAAGCCGGATTTGGATACAAAAAGATTTCCCAAGCTTTAAACATCCCAAGGAGCACTGTGCAAGCGATAATATTGAAATGGAAGGAGTATCAGACCACTGCAAATCTACCAAGACCTGGCCGTCCCTCTAAACTTTCAGCTCATACAAGGAGAAGACTGATCAGAGATGCAGCCAAGAGGCCCATGATCACTCTGGATGAACTGCAGAGATCTACAGCTGAGGTGGGAGACTCTGTCCATAAGACAACAATCAGTCGTATATTGCACAAATCTGGCCTTTATGGAAGAGTGGCAAGAAGAAAGCCATTTCTTAAAGATATCCATAAAAAGTGTCGTTTAAAGTTTGCCACAAGCCACCTGGGAGACACACCAAACATGTGGAAGAAGGTGCTCTGGTCAGATGAAACCAAAATTGAACTTTTTGGCAACAATGCAAAACGTTATGTTTGGCGTAAAAGCAACACAGCTCATCAACCTGAACACACCATCCCCACTGTCAAACATGGTGGTGGCAGCATCATGGTTTGGGCCTGCTTTTCTTCAGCAGGGACAGGGAAGATGATTAAAATTGATGGGAAGATGGATGGAGCCAAATACAGGACCATTCTGGAAGAAAACCTGATGGAGTCTGCAAAAGACCTGAGACTGGGATGGAGATTTGTCTTCCAACAAGACAATGATCCAAAACATAAAGCAAAATCTACAATGGAATGGTTCAAAAATAAACATATCCAGGTGTTAGAATGGCCAAGTCAAAGTCCAGACCTGAATCCAATCGAGAATCTGTGGAAAGAACTGAAAACTGCTGTTCACAAATGCTCTCTATCCAACCTCACTGAGCTCGAGCTGTTTTGCAAGGAGGAATGGGAAAAAATTTCAGTCTCTCGATGTGCAAAACTGATAGAGACATACCCCAAGCGACTTACAGCTGTAATCGCAGCAAAAGGTGGCGCTACAAAGTATTAACTTAAAGGGGGCTGAATAATTTTGCACGCCCAATTTTTCAGTTTTTGATTTGTTAAAAAAGTTTGAAATATCCAATAAATGTCGTTCCACTTCATGATTGTGTCCCACTAGTTGTTGATTCTTCACAAAAAAATACAGTTTTATATCTTTATGTTTGAAGCCTGAAATGTGGCAAAAGGTCGCAAAGTTCAAGGGGGCCGAATACTTTCGCAAGGCACTGTATATACCAATCTACAAGGTTGTTCAGCTCTTCCTGGGTTACAGTCTGTCCTCCTGAACAATTAAAATAAAGCCTTGGTTATCTGGATGAGGTAGGCCTACACCTACAGTCATCTTCAGCAGCAGTGGTCAGGTCTCGGGGTTGTTTTGCAAAAAGTTTTGTAATGGCGTGTTGCCTTTGCAGGGTGATTCAAGAGATGGGAAGTCTTGTTTCTAGCAGCGGAGAGGTGTTTCACGCCTGGGCAAAGTTGACATTTTACATTTATATTCTTGTCATTTTGTCCTACCAAATCAAAAGTCATGGGAGTACTTCCATGCTGAAAAAGTCAATGTTTTTAAATATTGCGCCAACAGAGAGGGAATAATAATCACAAATGTTTATTTGGATCTAGAAGTATAATAGGAGAGGAATGATAACAGAAGTATCAACCTATGTCTTTAGTAAAAAACTGCAATATTATTACTCAGATTGGAACAGTAACGCTTTTCTATTACTCAGTACTGCAAAAAGTCACATTATTACTCTACAGCGTTACTTTGTAACCCCCAACACTGCTATACACACACACACACACACACACACACACACACACACACACACACACACACAAATACACTCTCAGAGCTTTGGAAAAATCCACAGCTTCAGAATTGTATTTTTTGCCGTCATGAAATCGCAGACACCCCCCACCCACACACTTTTCAAAGACATCATTCAACTCCCACCTACCGTCCCCCATCTGTAGTAAACAAATCAGTCAACAAACACACACACACACACACACACACACAGACACACACAGACACACACAGACAGACAGACAGACAGACAGACAGACAGACAGACAGACAGACAGACAGACAGACAGACAGACAGACAGACAGACAGACAGACAGACAGACAGACACACACGCAGACAGACACACACGCAGACAGACACACACGCAGACAGACACATACGCAGACAGACAGACAGACACACACATGCAACCTCCTGTTCAGATAGTTGTCATATTCCCTGTCTGCTCTTTTGTGTGTGTGTGTGTGTGTGTGTGTGTGTGTGTGTGTGTGTGTGTGTGTGTAGCAGAGCGAGGAGAGGCGTTGTGCCTTCAGGGCCGTATTGAGCTAAGAGCTTACTGTAACGGTTACATGCCAGAGAACAACCTTCACTTTCTCTTTCCCTCCCCCACCCCTTTTCACACTTGGAAACAGTGCTTCCCACTCATAAACACTTCACAAGCTTCTTGCCTGGGTGCCATCATCCCTTCCCTCCCTTCACTTGCATCCCTCCCTTCCAACAGATTAGCATTTATTGGGAAGACTCATGTACTGAGTGCAGCTCTGCAGAGTGGTCACTAGCTGGCACAGCCACAAAGTCATTAAACCTAACCCTAACCATAGCTTTAACCACACTTCTGACCCGTAATGCCTAATCCGATCTTTAAATTAAGACCAAAAAGCTCAATTTTGTTTTCAGGATTTTTTGGGGCGGAAATCACTCAGGTCTGCCTACAGGACAAGACTCATCCCAATACACATCAACCTGCTCCCTTTCATCCATCACTTTTCCCTTTCTTTAGCTCATCCTTTTATCTCACTCTTCTCTTCTCTCTTCCCTACCTCTTCTTTTTTATAGCTTTTTCTTTAAAACATCTTCTCTGTTGTGCTATCACTTGTTCTTCTCTTTCTATCTCTTCTTTGTGTCTATCATTTGGTTCCTCCCTTCTCTTGTCATCCCCTCCTGTCTCCTCTCTTATCTTGTCTATCACTCCTCTCCTCTCTTCTCCCCTGCTATTCCCTCTTTTGTCTCCTCTATCACTCCTCTCCTATCTTCTTTCCTTTCTCTCTCTTCTATCTCTTCTTTTCCATCTGCTGTCCAGTGTGACTCTCAGTCTCTGGAGAGAAAGACCACAGAGAGAACAGATATAGCCCATTGTGATGTTTTTCATGTGTCTCTCTCTCTGGGACACACATGTAAGCATCGCCTGATTGGACTGAACATTCCCCACGCCTAACAAACATCAGACACAAACACAAACACACGCACACACACATGCACAAGTCTTGCCTAATGCACATTACACACATCTCTTTACATTGCAGCTCTAAAGATGTTAGGGAGGGTGGGAGAGAAAGATGATGGAAAAGTAGGAGGAACAGAAATAGAGAGCATGAGGGGAAGGATGAAGAGACTGCCTCTGGGATCTCACAATATTTTACTCACCACCGCATTTACTGCAAGGAGAGGAGAGCACAGGAAAGGAGAACAGAGGAGAGGAGAGAGCAAGAGAGGAGAGCACAGGAGAGCACAGGACAGGAGAGCACAGGAAAGGAGAGCACAGGAGAGGAGAGCAGAGGAGAGGAGAGGAGAGTGCAGGAGAGGAGAGCAGAGGAGAGGAGAGTGCAGGAGAGGAGAGCAGAGCAGAGGAGAGGAGAGTGCAGGAGAGGAGAGCAGAGGAGAGGAGAGGAGAGTGCAGGAGAGGAGAGCAGAGCAGAGGAGATGAAAGGAAAGGAGATAAGAGGCTGAGAGAGCACAGAAGAGAATAGGAGATGAGAGGCTGAGATTATCCTAGCATATGTTGCACAACGCTTATACAGTCTAAATGTTACCTGTCCCTTAGTGTGTGGTATCAACAGCCAGACAGGTGGACTCTCTCTCTCTCTCTCTCTCTCTCTCACAGCCCCTCTCTCTCTTTCTGCAGTATCACATTATGTATTCCCTCTCTTCCCCCCATCATTGGATTAAAGGGGATTGGTTCACCCCCTCCCAGTAATACCCAGCATCCCCTGCGGCCAGCGTGTTAGCCCTACATGATCGAGAGTGTAATTCATTTCTGAACTACTGAATGAAAGCCCTGCTTCCCCTTACTTTTAATTCATCCAGAATAATAAAGACTCTCTCATTTACAAGTCAAGTTTTGAATGTTTTTAAATTTGAATTTGGCCTCAGAATGTATGTATGTATTGCTGCTCTATAGTCTTAGTAGCTGTAGTTTAGTTCCAGCTCTTTGAGTGCTGCTGCATGAGAGAGAGAGAGAGAGAGAGAGAGAGAGAGAGAGAGAGAGAGAGAGAGAGAGAGAGAGAGAGAGAGAGAGATGGAGACAGAGACAGAGAGTAAACAATAGACGGATGGTGTAGACAGATTTGCTCTGCATATGAATGCAGTGTAGTGCAGTGCTTTACTGTCTAACGTAAAGCTGCAGACTTCAGCCTTTTTCCAACATCAGAGAGGACTACGTTCTTCATTCCGCTAGAGCTCTCAGCAAAGCAGATACTGCTGGGGAGACCTAGGGAGAGTCCCGCTAACCTCGGAGCCTGAACTGGACAGTTTCCCAGAGCTCTTCAACTAGAACAAGCTGAGGGGAGAAATATGCCTTTACTCTGGGCTACCTATGCTCTCTTGACGGATATGGTACTGGGTCACATAGAACGTTATAGGAAGTTGCAGGACGAACAGTATACGGGTTTGTTAGGAGTGTGTGTGCCTAGGTGTGTTATGTTTGCGTGCATACGTGTGTATGTTCAGCAGTTGGCATTGACATGTGAGTGTGAGTGAACGTTGAACACAGGCTTCCATTCCCACAAGGCACCAAACCTGAATGAACCAGATCCCACGGCCATAGAAACCAAATACCTCTACTGGCGGGGGTGGGGATCTGATAGCAACCAAATCCATTCTCTTCATGGTTGTTGTTTTTCTACAACCTTGTCTTTGTCAGATCTACACAGTCATCAAAATCTCCTCCAGTAGCCTTGGAGTGGCTATAACTTGCAGTGTTAAGTTAGTACTGATTGCCAGCAAGGTCTCATTTCTCTGCAGGGAATAGAAGAGGTACTGGTGTTGGATCAGAGACATATGAGTGCCATCTGGGGACAGACAGCAGACTAGTCCTGAATTCTCAAACACCTCCTTACCCAGGCCCAAACCACGAATGTAGATCTGAGTGAGGGACTATAGGAGTAGGGTGTAGGGACAAGGGCTTGATTTGGAATTCAGCACACCAGTTCTAACACATAATCATAATGTGGCCAATTAACCTTTTACACAAAGCTGTTATGCTAATAGGGTGCAGTTATGATAATGAGGGAGGTGTGTGTGTGTGTCTGTGTGTCTAACCTTATTGCTTTATTATATAGAGAGAGATTAGCTGCATTTTGTAGTATTAAGAATGTTCAGCTATTCTCAGTCTTAAGATCTTATCAGCTTTTCCTTATTGAAATCATTGAACTTTTATTTCGGAAAGAAGCCTAAGCACTGCCAATATCCTCTGTGAGTGACAGAAAGAGAGGGAGGGATGTATTGAGGATGGAGAGAGAGAGAAAGAGCGGGATAGAGAAGAGGGGGAGAGAGAGACTCAGGTTGTCTTTGTGATTTATGGATTTCATAAGCCCTAAAACCTCTCTGGTCTGACACTCCATTCTTCTCTCATCTCATTGAGTCTTCACAGCTATCACAGCTTTAGTCCTAGTCAGCAGACACACATACACACACACACACACACATGCAAGCGAGCACGTACGCACGCACGCAAAAGGGGAAAGGTATTTATGGGGGTCATAAACCTCCCTCTCAGGCCAACGTCATGACAATACATGCACACACACACACAAACACACAAACAAAAACAGGTATGCTCACACACATACACAGACTAACAAACGCAGGTATGTTCGCACACACACACACAAACACACACAACGATGTCAGCTTTAGCCCTGTCATGACTGTCCTGATCAGGTCAGGTTACAGGAGACCACAACCCTACAGATTATCTCTCAACCCCAACAGAGGAGGAGGGATCTAGGGGTCTGAAGATGTGGGTGTTTTATGACCCCTCACGCCCTGGTAAATCTCAGGCCACAGACAAATTCCTTTGTCCTGTTATAATGGAGAACCAGCCTCAGAACATTAAACTATGAAATAAAGGGACTTTGGAACAATGGTTTTTGTCTGCCACAATGGTGGTCATGACGATAGATGGAATATGAAAATATATGTCATTTTTGTTTTGTTATTAAAGGTTAATAGATTACGTTATTACGAAAACATTGTAACGTGAAGAGCTTTCCTAGTATATGTTTGATGTTTATACATTGTACGTTGTGTGGAAAATGTCCAAATCACAGGGAATGTTTTGGTAAAAATGAAATATTAAGTTAGTTGTCTAAAATTGGATTTGAGAGAAACCTAGATCTTGCTCTTAACTAGGTACGCCCAGAGAATTGCCCTAAAGGCGGTTACGCCCACTTCTGACACGAGGGTATAAAACCTGTGAGTAAAGAATTTACAGAGAAGACTACATGACCCAAGCTGCAGCTAAGGTCTAAAAAGTCAACGAACCCAGAATGCAAAACAAGTTTGAAGACAAAGAAATATTTTTCTACCCAAGCTACGGATGAGTAGCTTTGTCTAAGCGGGTGTATTCAAGCCGGACCCCCTAGCATCCAATCCCAGCGAATCGTGGTATCTAAAAGGTTTCATTCCTATGCTGTGAGCTCTGAGCTACAGAGCTGTCTGTCCTCAGAAGACCCCTTCCAGAGCAAGATTGAGGGAACAGACTCCTAAGCCAAAAGGACACTGACATCGTGAGGACGACCAGAAAAGTGCGCCGGAGAAGTGCATCAGCGAGCAGCCTGAACGGTCCCCTGAATGTTCTCCTCGGAGATCTTCCTCACGTAATTACATCATCATATTCTGAACCATAAGAGCGGCAGTTTGGGGCAAGGCTAGGGTTAGAATAGCATAGCTGACAAATTCACCCAAATGTATATTTCTCTCGTGTACTTTCTTTTTTCTCTCTCTCTTTGAATCCCCATTTTGGGTAACACGCGCCATAGTGTGTTGGCCCGTTATACTAAGTTCTAATCAATAGCCTATAATGTGTTTTGTCTATGTGTATCTTTTATCATCATTGTAGTTTTCTCATAAATAAATATTCAACTAAGATTGGTGTGGTACGAACTCAATGGTGAGACCCGGGTCCGTGCAGATTCACAGGCTATACGATGTTCAGAACGAGATTGTAGAGGTAACTGGTTAATTAGCGGCTGTTGTAAAATCGATATTCTGATATTCTTTGAGTTAATTTGGGAAATAGAAACTAATTAAAAACTAGTTTTCCCATGGTGCCCCAGGTTAATGAGTTAATAATTGCTTGATTCAGATAATCACGCAATTAGAAACTTTTAATCTGTTACGAGTAAATGAGTGAAGAGGTGTGGAGTTAGGCGCAGAGAGCAAAAGATATGGGAAAAACAACACGCTTAAATGTCCCGGAAACATAACATGGAAACACAAATGAACAGAAATATAAACGGACAGCGTAAAACCCAAATGCCAACAAAAATACACTCAAACAAGAAAACAGGCGAACATGCCCGCACGAAACAGAAGCGGGCTGAACAGACTATATATAACCCTATCCTAACAACCAAACAAGAAACAGGTGCTACCAATTAGACAGAACTAAACGAACACAGAACAACGGATCGGCGATAGCTAGTAGACCGGCGACGACGACCGCCGAGCGCCACCCGAACAAGAAGGGGAGTCACCTTCGGTAATGTTCGTGACATAATCATTCGATGAACAACAGTCGTCACATTAACTAATACAACGTCACGACAGTCCCAATCTGCCACCATGCTCAGAACCATGTGCTATAAACCAGTTAGAATAGGACCCAATGGAGCACACACACACACACACACACACACACACACACACACACACACACACACACCTGGTCCCATGGGTCTCCTCTAGAACACACACACCTGGTCCCATGGGTCTCCTTTAGAACACACACACCTGGTCCCATGGGTCTCCTCTAGAACACACACACTTGGTCCCATGGGTCTCCTCTCCTCTAGAATACCAAGTGTTCCGTAGATGGTTGTCCTTATATGACCTGATCCTGAGGTGCATATAAAGCACAGGGTCTATGTCAAGCACATACCAGTATCATGGGGAAACAGGCCTCACTAAGACACACTGAGCATATACAGCCCCTCAGTAAACACACTCTGACTCTATCTTGGTCATGGAAACATTATCACAGTTCTGTATAGGCCTACCTCATAGGGGTAAACATCCGTCAGTCACCCTCATGCGTTTCCTCTTGCAGTGGAGTTTCGGTAAACCACACTCACACAATTAGTCATTTTGTCCAGGCTTTAGCTCGACTGGCTTTGTGGTACAGAGGTAACAGGTTCAATCCCAGTCAGTAACATTAGTGTTGTGACACTCTCATAAAGCGGTGTATGTTCTGAGCTTCTTCTTTCTGCAGTTGTGTTGTTGAGTAGAGGATATTGTCCTCAGTGAGATGCTGTAACACAGGTCTTAAAGCTCCAGAAACTGGCTCTGTGCGTGGTGTATGTCTTGGAATTCAATACACCTCTCTGTGTGACACTGCTTTATTCATATTGACTTTGAAATTGAAATCCTGACACTAGTTCCATTCTGTTTCTTATCTTCTCTCCTCATCTCTCTTCTCTAATGCCCTACCATTCTCTTTCTCTCCCCTGCTCCTCTCCCCTCTCCTCATCCTTCTCATTCTGTCTCCCCCCTCCTTCTCTCTCTTAGCTCCCTTCTCTCCTCCCGGTATTGAGACCGTGGTGAAGTTTGATGCCTATGGCGACGGAATGGGACGCTACAATATCTTCAGTTACCAGCACAACGCTGATCGCTACGGATATGTGCCCATCGGTGAGTGGGCGGAGACTCTGAGCCTGAGCAGTGACCTGATTCGCTGGCCAAGGGAGGTGGTGCCCCCATCCCAGTGCAGCGACCCGTGTGCCCGCAACGAGATGAAAAAGATGCAGGCTGGTGAGGAACACACACACACACACACACACATACACACACACACACATACACACATACATAGGGCTTAAGCAGATCTAGTGACATCACTAGCAGAAGTGTCAGTGTAATTTGTTTTGGAAGAATGAAATGATTGGAGCAGCTGGCTCTCATGTAAACATCCTAGTTTCCTTTTCTTACATAAAAGCTGCCTAAGGTAATATATTTGTTTTATACCTGTATCTTGTAGGAGAGTACTGTTGTTGGATCTGTACAGCGTGTGAGGCTCATGAATACCTAGCTGATGAGTTCACCTGTTCGCCCTGCGCCCCTGGCCAGTGGCCCAGTGAAGACCTCACTTCCTGTTACGACCTGCCTGAGGACTACATCATGTGGGAGGACGCCTGGGCTATCGGACCAATCAGCATCGCTGTTGTTGGGTGAGAAGTTAGAGGAGAGGAAGAGGGATCAGTCTCATCAGTTGGGATAGGCCTAAAGTGTAGGCTTTTGTTCAGGCCCAGCACTAACACTAGACACTTTTCCCAAAGGGGATTCAACAAAGTAAACTGAAACTGATCTACTCACCATCTGCAGGTTCCTGTGTACATCTCTGGTGTTCTGGGTGTTTGTGAGACACAACAGCACGCCCCTGGTGAAGGCGTCAGGCAGAGAGTTGTGTTACATTCTCCTGCTGGGTGTCTTCATGTCCTACTCCCTCACCTTCCTCTTCCTGGCCAAGCCCTCACCTGCTATCTGCGCCATGCGACGCCTCGGCCTCAGCACCTCATTTGCTGTCTGCTACTCTGCCCTGCTCACCAAGACCAATCGGATCGCCCGGATCTTCAGCGGGGTGAAGGACGGGGGCGGGACCACGAAGCCGCGCTTCATAAGCCCCACGTCCCAGGTCAGAGGTCATCCTAGCTGTCAGAAGATGGGGGAGGGAAGAGGGGGGGAAAGAGATGGAGGGAGAGATCGAGGAACAGAGGTAGAGAGAGATGGAAGGAGGAGGGAGATGGGGGATGGAGGCAGATTACAGATAGATAACTTAGATGATGGTGTTGCTTCTCTCCCCCCCCAGGTGTTTATCTGTCTCAGTCTGATATCGGTCCAGTTAGTGATGGTGTCTGTGTGGTTGCTGCTGGAGGTTCCTGGTACCAGGAGGTTTACGTTACCGGAGCGACGGCAGACAGTGATCCTGAAGTGTAACGTCCGTGACTCCAGCATGCTGCTTTCGCTAGGATACGACGTGCTCCTGGTCATCCTGTGTACTGTGTAGGTGGTGCAGAGGTGCTGCGTGTGATTGTGTGTGTGGACATCAGAAGGTTTATCATTCTTATTGCGTAAGCCTTCAAGGTTTGTTTATTATTTCATTCTATTTGTCTCCTTTATCTGATCCTAGGTACGCCTTCAAGACCAGGAAGTGTCCAGAGAACTTCAACGAGGCTAAGTTCATAGGTTTCACCATGTACACAACCTGTATCATCTGGCTAGCCTTCCTGCCCATATTCTACGTCACATCCAGTGACTACAGGGTGAGAGCAAGGTTCACGCACACACACACACACACAAACACACACACACACACACACGTGCATAAACACACTTACGGTATTACACAACCTTCATATTCATCATTAACAAACATAAGGGCAAACATTTGAATAAGACACAGTGCTGTCTTCCACTGTCGCTGGCTGCAGGATATCTGTCCTGACATGTCATGCTAACTGTTTTATGTGCACCCTTATAATGTTAATCCAAGAGGCTGCCAGGTACTGACACACTGTTGACAAGCAGAGCAAGAGGAGGGCTATGTGTTTACCTGATCCTTACAAATCACACACACAGCCTTAGGCTGTGGAAAGAATTGCTTTGGCCTTGGTAATCTGACTTGTGAGGTAGAGAGAGACACACTAACACCACGGCCTTGCCTGTGAGATGGTGTGTGTGTGTGTGCACTTATACAGGAAGTGGGTACACACACATTTGTTCTTGCTTTTCTGTCTGTTCATACATACGTCCATAAAAAGCATGCATTCTTCCTTCCTCTGGTCCTTTGTTCCAGTGTAGTTACCATGTTCTCTGTCTTCCTCTGGTCCTCTGTTCCAGTGTAGTTACCATGTTCTCTGTCTTCCTCTGGTCCTCTGTTCCAGTGTAGTTACCATGTTCTCTGTCTTCCTCTGGTCCTCTGTTCCAGTGTAGTTACCATGTTCTCTGTCTTCCTCTGGTCCTCTGTTCCAGTGTAGTTACCATGTTCTCTGTCTTCCTCTGGTCCTCTGTTCCAGTGTAGTTACCATGTTCTCTGTCTCCCTCTGGTCCTCTGTTCCAGTGTAGTTACCATGTTCTCTGTCTTCCTCTGGTCCTCTGTTCCAGTGTAGTTACCATGTTCTCTGTCTCCCTCTGGTCCTCTGTTCCAGTGTAGTTACCATGTTCTCTGTCTTCCTCTGGTCCTCTGTTCCAGTGGAGTTACCATGTTCTCTGTCTCCCTCTGGTCCTCTGTTCCAGTGTAGTTACCATGTTCTCTGTCTCCTCTGGTCCTCTGTTCCAGTGTAGTTACCATGTTCTCTGTCTTCCTCTGGTCCTCTGTTCCAGTGTAGTTACCATGTTCTCTGTCTCCCTCTGGTCCTCTGTTCCAGTGTAGTTACCATGTTCTCTGTCTTCCTCTGGTCCTCTGTTCCAGTGGAGTTACCATGTTCTCTGTCTTCCTCTGGTCCTCTGTTCCAGTGTAGTTACCATGTTCTCTGTCTCCCTCTGGTCCTCTGTTCCAGTGTAGTTACCATGTTCTCTGTCTTCCTCTGGTCCTCTGTTCCAGTGTAGTTACCATGTTCTCTGTCTCCCTCTGGTCCTCTGTTCCAGTGTAGTTACCATGTTCTCTGTCTCCCTCTGGTCCTCTGTTCCAGTGTAGTTACCATGTTCTCTGTCTCCCTGGTCCTCTGGTCCTCTGTTCCAGTGTAGTTACCATGTTCTCTGTCTTCCTCTGGTCCTCTGTTCCAGTGTAGTTACCATGTTCTCTGTCTTCCTCTGGTCCTCTGTTCCAGTGTAGTTACCATGTTCTCTGTCTTCCTCTGGTCCTCTGTTCCAGTGTAGTTACCATGTTCTCTGTCTTCCTCTGGTCCTCTGTTCCAGTGGAGTTACCATGTTCTCTGTCTCCCTCTGGTCCTCTGTTCCAGTGGAGTTACCATGTTCTCTGTCTTCCTCTGGTCCTCTGTTCCAGTGTAGTTACCATGTTCTCTGTCTTCCTCTGGTCCTCTGTTCCAGTGGAGTTACCATGTTCTCTGTCTCCCTCTACAGGTCCAGACCACCACCATGTGTATCTCTGTCAGTCTCAGTGGCTTTGTGGTGCTGGGCTGTATGTTCGCTCCCAAGGTCCACATCATCATGTTCCAACCACAGAAGAACGTCACCAGTCTCCGCCTGAATATCAACCGCTTCAGTGTCAGTGGTCCTGCCACCACATACGCTTCACACGGTATGGTTAAGTTACAGTCAGAGACACTGACCACTGAGCATGGTTCGTTATGTAGCCAAGTTGGAATTTAACTAAATGTCCCATTTTTATTAATCTCTCTCTCTTTCTTTCTTTCTCTCTCTCTCTCTCTCTCTCTCTCTCTCTCTCTCTCTCTCTCCCTCCCTCACTCTCCCCCCTCCCTCTCCAGCATCAGTGAGTGCCCAGTACGTACCGACAGTGTGTAATGGGAGAGAGATCGTCGACTCCACCACTTCCTCTCTGTGACCACACCCACTCACCTCTCTAACCCTGCCCCCCAGAGACTGTTAGCCAATAGGCACACATTGTGCCCCCCTGCCCCCTCCTCCCACGACGTGGACTAGCACAGTTCTGTTTCACGGCTGTAGAAAGGGTTTAATACTACTTTGTTTTCTAGTGCTGTACATATAATGGAATCAAAATTGTTGTAGAGGAACAAAAGAACCAAAACAACTTTGTAGGAGGATTTTTTGAGTCTTTGTTTCGAAAAGCTTTGTTAAGACGTGTGTACATATATAACTGTGCACTGGGTTGTGATAGGAGTGTGTATGTGTTAAGGTTGTGATAGGAGTGTGTGTGTGTGTGCTAAGATTGTGTTAGGAGTGTATGTATGTGTGTGTGTGTTAGGGTTGTGATAGGAGTGTGTGTATGTGTGTGTGTTAGGGTTGTGATAGGAGTGTGTGTATGTGTGTGTGTTAGGGTTGTGATAGGAGTGTGTGTATGTGTTAGGGTTGTGATAGGATTGTGTGTATGTGTGTGTGTGTGTGTGTGTGTATGTGTGTTAGGGTTTTGATAGGAGTGTGTGTGTGAGTTAGGTTTCTGATAGGAGTATGTGTGTGTGTTAGGGTTGTGATAGGAGTGTGTGTGTGTTAGGATTGTGATAGAAGTGTGTGTGTGTGTGTGTGTGTGTGTGTGTGTGTGTGTGTGTGTGTGTGTGTGTGTGTGTGTGTGTGTGTGTGTTGGGATTGTGATAGGAGTATGTGTGTGTGTTAGGTTTGTGATAGGAGTGTGTGTGTTAGGATTGTGATAGGAGTGTGTGTATGTATTAGGGGTGTCTGAGACAGATGTTCTGTAGGGGTAATGGCTGAGACAGCCTCACCTGCAATAGCCCGCAGACTTTGTACTATTTTTTGTAGGTCTCATTGTAATAACCCAGTCAGTATGCATTTTCATTCATTTGTATGTTGTATGTTGTATCTGTATATTTGTATATTACTGATGGTTGGAACAGCACAATGTTGACAGTATTATGTAACTCCAGTAGGATTCCCACTACTGTGGACTGACAGTGGATGAAGCTCCCTGAGTTGGGCTGACGAGCCCATAGGAATAGAATGGCTGGAACGGACATAGTATCCACATTTCATACAATTTGTTGAATCACACATTTGCTCTCATTGTAGCATATTAGCCAAGTGGTTAGAGGGTTGGGCCAGTAACTGAAAGGTCGCTGGTTCAACATCTTCAGTTACCAGCACAACGCTGATCGCAACAGATACGTGCCCATTGGTGAGTGGCCGGAGACTCTGAGCCTGAGCAGTGACCTGATTCGCTGGCCAAGGGAGGTGGTGCCCCCATCCCAGTGCAGCGACCCGTGTGCCCACAACGAGATGAAGAAGATAAAGGCTGGTTAGGAACACACACACACAGGGCTTTAAGCAGATCTAGTGACAGCACTAGTAGAAGCTCTGTTCGAGTCCCCGAGCAGATAAGGCGAATAATCTGTCGATGTGCCCTTGAACAAGGCTCTTAACCCTAATGGCTCCTGTAAGTCGCTCTGGATAAGAGTGTCTACTAAAATGTAAAAGTTAAAAATATAGCAGTATAGAATATTTATTGAACTTTCAAAATGATGCACCCAATATGGCAGCCAGTCCAGTCATTGTATTGAACCTGAATGTCCTTTCTACGCATCCTAATTCTATGGAACAGCCACTGTATAGGAGGGTCCAATTACCTTGGTGGCCATAGTAACAGACGTGTGTACAACAACGCAACAACATTTCTCCTTAACCAGCATTTTTGGCATAAACTTTAGCAACGATGTGACAACACAAGGTAGTTAATTACAAGTGACTGTTCAAAGTCTTAACTGCCATTATTGTCAATATTAAAGAAACATTGCAGATGCTATGTCACTTAAAGAAACATTACAGATGCTATGTCACTTAAAGAAACATTACAGATGCTATGTCACTTAAAGAAACATTACAGATGCTATGTCACTTAAAGAAACATTACAGATGCTATGTCACTTAAAGAAACATCACAGATGTTATGTCACTTAAAGAAACATTACAGATGCTATGTCACTTAAAGAAACATTACAGATGCTATGTCACTTAAAGAAACATTACAGATGCTATGCCACTTAAAGAAACATTACAGATGCTATGTCACTTAAAGAAACACTGCAGATGCTATGCCACTTAAAGAAACACTGCAGATGCTATGTCATGAAACACTGCAGATGCTATGCACTTAAAGAAACACTGCAGATGCTATGTCACTTAAAGAAACACTGCAGATGCTATGCCACTTAAAGAAACATTGCAGATGCTATGCCACTTAAAGAAACATTGCAGATGCTATGCCACTTAAAGAAACACTGCAGATGCTATGCCACTTAAAGAAATATTGCAGATGCTATGTCACTTAAAGAAACATTGCAGATGCTATGCCACTTAAATAAACATTGCAGATGCTATGCCACTTAAAGAAACATTGCAGATGCTATGCCACTTAAAGAAACATTGCAGATGCTATGTCACTTAAAGAAACATTACAGATGCTATGTCACTTAAAGAAACATTGCAGATGCTATGCCACTTAAAGAAACACTGCAGATGCTATGTCACTTAAAGAAACATTACAGATGCTATGTCACTTAAAGAAACAGTACAGATGCTATGTCACTTAAAGAAACACTGCAGATGCTATGTCACTTAAAGAAACATTGCAGATGCTATGCCACTTAAAGAAACATTGCAGATGCTATGTCACTTAAAGAAACACTGCAGATGCTATGTCACTTAAAGAAACATTACAGATGCTATGTCACTTAAAGAAACACTGCAGATGCTATGCCACTTAAAGAAACACTGCAGATGCTATGTCACTTAAAGAAACATTACAGATGCTATGTCACTTAAAGAAACAGTACAGATGCTATGTCACTTAAAGAAACACTGCAGATGCTATGCCACTTAAAGAAACATTGCAGATGCTATGCCACTTAAAGAAACATTGCAGATGCTATGCCACTTAAAGAAACACTGCAGATGCTATGCCACTTAAAGAAACATTGCAGATGCTATGTCACTTAAAGAAACATTGCAGATGCTATGCCACTTAAAGAAACATTGCAGATACTATGCCACTTAAAGAAACATTGCAGATGCTATGCCACTTAAAGAAACATTTCAGATGCTATGTCACTTAAAGAAACATTGCAGATGCTATGCCACTTAAAGAAACATTGCAGATGCTATGCCACTTAAAGAAACATTGCAGATGCTATGTCACTTAAAGAAACATTACAGATGCTATGTCACTTAAAGAAACATTGCAGATGCTATGTCACTTAAAGAAACATTACATATGCAATGTCACTTAAAGAAACATTGCAGATGCTATGCCACTTAAAGAAACATTGCAGATGCTATGTCACTTAAAGAAACATTGCAGATGCTATGCCACTTAAAGAAACACTGCAGATGCTATGTCACTTAAAGAAACATTGCAGATGCTATGTCACTTAAAGAAACATTGCAGATGCTATGCCACTTAAAGAAACATTGCAGATGCTATGCCACTTAAAGAAACACAACAGATGCTATGTCACTTAAAGAAACATTGCAGATGCTATGTCACTTAAAGAAACATTACAGATGCTATGTCACTTAAAGAAACACTGCAGATGCTATGCCACTTAAAGAAACACTGCAGATGTTATGTCACTTAAAGAAACATTACAGATGCTATGTCACTTAAAGAAACAGTACAGATGCTATGTCACTTAAAGAAACACTGCAGATGCTATGCCAATTAAAGAAACATTGCAGATGCTATGCCACTTAAAGAAACATTGCAGATGCTATGCCACTTAAAGAAACATTGCAGATGCTATGCCACTTAAAGAAACATTGCAGATGCTATGTCACTTAAAGAAACATTGCAGATGCTATGTCACTTAAAGAAACATTGCAGATGCTATGTCACTTAAAGAAACATTGCAGATGCTATGCCACTTAAAGAAACATTGCAGATGCTATGTCACTTAAAGAAACATTGCAGATGCTATGCCACTTAAAGGAACACTGCAGATGCTATGTCACTTAAAGAAACATTGCAGATGCTATGTCACTTAAAGAAACATTGCAGATGCTATGCTACTTAAAGAAACACGGCAGATGCTATGCCACTTAAAGAAACACTGCAGATGCTATGTCACTTAAAGAAACATTGCAGATGCTATGTCACTTAAAGAAACATTGCAGATGCTATGCCACTTAAAGAAACACTGCAGATGCTATGCTACTTAAAGAAACACTGCAGATGCTATGCCACTTAAAGAAACATTGCAGATGCTATGCCACTTAAAGAAACATTACAGATGCTATGTCACTTAAAGAAACATTGCAGATGCTATGTCACTTAAAGAAACATTACAGATGCTATGTCACTTAAATAAACATTACAGATGCTATGTCACTTAAAGAAACATTGCAGATGCTATGCCACTTAATGAAACATTGCAGATGCTATGTCACTTAAAGAAACATTGCAGATGCTATGCCACTTAAAGAAACACTGCAGATGCTATGTCACTTAAAGAAACATTGCAGATGCTATGTCACTTAAAGAAACATTGCAGATGCTATGTCACTTAAAGAAACATTACAGATGCTATGTCACTTAAAGAAACATTGCAGATGCTATGCCACTTAAAGAAACACTGCAGATGCTATGTCACTTAAAGAAACATTGCAGATGCTATGTCACTTAAAGAAACATTACAGATGCTATGTCACTTAAAGAAACATTGCAGATGCTATGTCACTTAAAGAAACATTACATATGCAATGTCACTTAAAGAAACATTGCAGATGCTATGCCACTTAAAGAAACATTGCAGATGCTATGTCACTTAAAGAAACATTGCAGATGCTATGCCACTTAAAGAAACACTGCAGATGCTATGTCACTTAAAGAAACATTGCAGATGCTATGTCACTTAAAGAAACATTGCAGATGCTATGCCACTTAAAGAAACATTGCAGATGCTATGCCACTTAAAGAAACACAACAGATGCTATGTCACTTAAAGAAACATTGCAGATGCTATGTCACTTAAAGAAACATTACAGATGCTATGTCACTTAAAGAAACACTGCAGATGCTATGCCACTTAAAGAAACACTGCAGATGTTATGTCACTTAAAGAAACATTACAGATGCTATGTCACTTAAAGAAACAGTACAGATGCTATGTCACTTAAAGAAACACTGCAGATGCTATGCCAATTAAAGAAACATTGCAGATGCTATGCCACTTAAAGAAACATTGCAGATGCTATGCCACTTAAAGAAACATTGCAGATGCTATGCCAAAGAAACATTGCAAAGAAACATTGCAGATGCTATGTCACTTAAAGAAACATTGCAGATGCTATGTCACTTAAAGAAACATTGCAGATGCTATGTCACTTAAAGAAACATTGCAGATGCTATGCCACTTAAAGAAACATTGCAGATGCTATGTCACTTAAAGAAACATTGCAGATGCTATGTCACTTAAAGAAACATTACAGATGCTATGTCACTTAAAGAAACATTGCAGATGCTATGTCACTTAAAGAAACATTACATATGCAATGTCACTTAAAGAAACATTGCAGATGCTATGCCACTAAAGAAACATTGCAGATGCTATGTCACTTAAAGAAACATTGCAGATGCTATGCCACTTAAAGAAACACTGCAGATGCTATGTCACTTAAAGAAACATTGCAGATGCTATGTCACTTAAAGAAACATTGCAGATGCTATGCCACTTAAATAAACATTGCAGATGCTATGCATAAAGAAACAAACAGATGCTATGTCACTTAAAGAAACATTGCAGATGCTATGTCACTTAAAGAAACATTACAGATGCTATGTCACTTAAAGAAACACTGCAGATGCTATGCCACTTAAAGAAACACTGCAGATGTTATGTCACTTAAAGAAACATTACAGATGCTATGTCACTTAAAGAAACAGTACAGATGCTATGTCACTTAAAGAAACACTGCAGATGCTATGCCAATTAAAGAAACATTGCAGATGCTATGCCACTTAAAGAAACATTGCAGATGCTATGCCACTTAAAGAAACATTGCAGATGCTATGCCACTTAAAGAAACATTGCAGATGCTATGTCACTTAAAGAAACATTGCAGATGCTATGTCACTTAAAGAAACATTGCAGATGCTATGTCACTTAAAGAAACATTGCAGATGCTATGCCAAAGAAACATTACTGCTAAAGAAAACATTGCAGATGCTATGTCACTTAAAGAAACATTGCAGATGCTATGCCACTTAAAGAAACACTGCAGATGCTATGTCACTTAAAGAAACATTGCAGATGCTATGTCACTTAAAGAAACATTGCAGATGCTATGCTACTTAAAGAAACACGGCAGATGCTATGCCACTTAAAGAAACACTGCAGATGCTATGTCACTTAAAGAAACATTGCAGATGCTATGTCACTTAAAGAAACATTGCAGATGCTATGCCACTTAAAGAAACACTGCAGATGCTATGCTACTTAAAGAAACACTGCAGATGCTATGCCACTTAAAGAAACATTGCAGATGCTATGCCACTTAAAGAAACATTACAGATGCTATGTCACTTAAAGAAACATTGCAGATGCTATGTCACTTAAAGAAACATTACAGATGCTATGTCACTTAAATAAACATTACAGATGCTATGTCACTTAAAGAAACATTGCAGATGCTATGCCACTTAATGAAACATTGCAGATGCTATGTCACTTAAAGAAACATTGCAGATGCTATGCCACTTAAAGAAACACTGCAGATGCTATGTCACTTAAAGAAACAGTACAGATGCTATGTCACTTAAAGAAACACTGCAGATGCTATGCCACTTAAAGAAACATTGCAGATGCTATGCCACTTAAAGAAACATTGCAGATGCTATGCCACTTAAAGAAACACTGCAGATGCTATGCCACTTAAAGAAACATTGCAGATGCTATGTCACTTAAAGAAACATTGCAGATGCTATGCCACTTAAATAAACATTGCAGATGCTATGCCACTTAAAGAAACATTGCAGATGCTATGCCACTTAAAGAAACATTGCAGATGCTATGTCACTTAAAGAAACATTACAGATGCTATGTCACTTAAAGAAACATTGCAGATGCTATGCCACTTAAAGAAACACTGCAGATGCTATGTCACTTAAAGAAACATTACAGATGCTATGTCACTTAAAGAAACAGTACAGATGCTATGTCACTTAAAGAAACACTGCAGATGCTATGTCACTTAAAGAAACATTGCAGATGCTATGAAACATTGCAGATGCTATAAAGAAACATTGCAGATGCTATGTCACATTAAAGAAACAGAGATGCTATGTCACTTAAAGAAACATTGCAGATGCTATGTCAGACTTAAAGAAACACTGCAGATGCTATGCCACTTAAAGAAACACTGCAGATGCTATGTCACTTAAAGAAACATTACAGATGCTATGTCACTTAAAGAAACAGTACAGATGCTATGTCACTTAAAGAAACACTGCAGATGCTATGCCACTTAAAGAAACATTGCAGATGCTATGCCAAAAAAGAAACATTGCAGATGCTATGCCACTTAAAGAAACACTGCAGATGCTATGCCACTTAAAGAAACATTGCAGATGCTATGTCACTTAAAGAAACATTGCAGATGCTATGCCACTTAAAGAAACATTGCAGATACTATGCCACTTAAAGAAAAATTGCAGATGCTATGTTACTTAAAGAAACATTACAGATGCTATGTCACTTAAAGAAACATTACAGATGCTATGTCACTTAAAGAAACACTGCAGATGCTATGCCACTTAAAGAAACACTGCAGATGCTATGTCACTTAAAGAAACATTGCAGATGCTATGCCACTTCAAGAAACATTGCAGATGCTATGCCACTTAAAGAAACACTGCAGATGCTATGCCACTTAAAGAAACATTGCAGATGCTATGTCACTTAAAGAAACATTGCAGATGCTATGCCACTTAAAGAAACATTGCAGATGCTATGCCACTTAAAGAAACATTTCAGATGCTATGTCACTTAAAGAAACATTGCAGATGCTATGCCACTTAAAGAAACATTGCAGATGCTATGCCACTTAAAGAAACATTGCAGATGCTATGTCACTTAAAGAAACATTACAGATGCTATGTCACTTAAAGAAACACTTAAAGAAACATTACAGATGCTATGTCACTTAAAGAAACATTGCAGATGCTATGTCACTTAAAGAAACATTACATATGCAATGTCACTTAAAGAAACATTGCAGATGCTATGCCACTTAAATAAACATTGCATATGCTATGTCACTTAAAGAAACATTGCAGATGCTATGCCACTTAAAGAAACACTGCAGATGCTATGTCACTTAAAGAAACATTGCAGATGCTATGTCACTTAAAGAAACACTGCAGATGCTATGCCACTTAAAGAAACATTGCAGATGCTATGCCACTTAAAGAAACATTACAGATGCTATGTCACTTAAAGAAACATTGCAGATGCTATGTCACTTAAAGAAACATTACAGATGCTATGTCACTTAAATAAACATTACAGATGCTATGTCACTTAAAGAAACATTGCAGATGCTATGCCACTTAATGAAACATTGCAGATGCTATGTCACTTAAAGAAACATTGCAGATGCTATGCCACTTAAAGAAACACTGCAGATGCTATGTCACTTAAAGAAACATTGCAGATGCTATGTCACTTAAAGAAACATTACAGATGCTATGTCACACTTAAAGAAACATTGCAGATGCTATGTCACTTAAAGAAACATTACAGATGCTATGTCACTTAAAGAAACATTGCAGATGCTATGCCACTTAAAGAAACATTGCAGATGCTATGTCACTTAAAGAAACATTGCAGATGCTATGCCACTTAAAGAAACACTGCAGATGCTATGTCAAAAGAAACATTGCAGATGCTATGTCACTTAAAGAAACATTGCAGATGCTATGCCACTTAAAGAAACACTGCAGATGCTATGTCACTTAAAGAAACAGATGCTATGCAGATGCTATGTCACTTAAAGAAACATTGCAGATGCTATGCCACTTAAAGAAACACTGCAGATGCTATGCCACTTAAAGAAACACAACAGATGCTATGTCACTTAAAGAAACATTGCAGATGCTATGTCACTTAAAAAACATTACAGATGCTATGTCACTTAAAAAGAAACACTGCAGATGCTATGCCACTTAAAGAAACACTGCAGATGCTATGTCACTTAAAGAAACATTGCAGATGCTATGTCACTTAAAGAAACAGTGCTATGTCAGAAACATGCAGATGCTATGCTACTTAAAGAAACACTGCAGATGCTATGCCAATTAAAGAAACACTGCAGATGCTATGTCACTTAAAGAAACATTGCAGATGCTATGTCACTTAAAGAAACATTGCAGATGCTATGCCATGAAACACTGCAGATGCTATGCTACTTAAAGAAACACTGCAGATGCTATGCCACTTAAAGAAACATTGCAGATGCTATGCCACTTAAAGAAACATTACAGATGCTATGTCACTTAAAGAAACATTGCAGATGCTATGTCACTTAAAGAAACATTACAGATGCTATGTCACTTAAATAAACATTACAGATGCTATGTCACTTAAAGAAACATTACAGATGCTATGTCACTTAAAGAAACATTGCAGATGCTATGCCACTTAAAGAAACATTGCAGATGCTATGTCACTTAAATGCTATGCCACTTAAAGAAACATTGCAGATGCTATGCCATGAAACACTGCAGATGCTATGTCACTTAAAGAAACATTGCAGATGCTATGTCACTTAAAGAAACATTACAGATGCTATGTCACTTAAAGAAACACTGCAGATGCTATGCCACTTAAAGAAACACTGCAGATGCTATGTCACTTAAAGAAACATTACAGATGCTATGTCACTTAAAGAAACAGTACAGATGCTATGTCACTTAAAGAAACACTGCAGATGCTATGCCACTTAAAGAAACATTGCAGATGCTATGCCACTTAAAGAAACATTGCAGATGCTATGCCACTTAAAGAAACACTGCAGATGCTATGCCACTTAAAGAAACATTCCAGATGCTATGTCACTTAAAGAAACATTGCAGATGCTATGCCACTTAAAGAAACATTGCAGATGCTATGCCACTTAAAGAAACATTGCAGATGCTATGTCACTTAAAGAAACATTGCAGATGCTATGTCACTTAAAGAAACATTGCAGATGCTATGTCACTTAAAGAAACATTGCAGATGCTATGCCACTTAAAGAAACATTGCAGATGCTATGTCACTTAAAGAAACATTGCAGATGCTATGCCACTTAAAGAAACACTGCAGATGCTATGTCACTTAAAGAAACATTGCAGATGCTATGTCACTTAAAGAAACATTGCAGATGCTATGCCACTTAAAGAAACACGGCAGATGCTATGCCACTTAAAGAAACACTGCAGATGCTATGTCACTTAAAGAAACATTGCAGATGCTATGTCACTTAAAGAAACATTGCAGATGCTATGCCACTTAAAGAAACACTGCAGATGCTATGCTACTTAAAGAAACACTGCAGATGCTATGTCACTTAAAGAAACACTGCAGATGCTATGTCACTTAAAGAAACATTACAGATGCTATGTCACTTAAAGAAACAGTACAGATGCTATGTCACTTAAAGAAACACTGCAGATGCTATGCCACTTAAAGAAACATTGCAGATGCTATGTCACTTAAAGAAACATTGCAGATGCTATGCCACTTAAAGAAACACTGCAGATGCTATGCTACTTAAAGAAACACTGCAGATGCTATGTCACTTAAAGAAACACTGCAGATGCTATGTCACTTAAAGAAACATTGCAGATGCTATGCCACAACCCTAAACTCACTTACTGATGTTTCGTTTAGCATTCAGAAACACGCACTGTTTGTAGAAATGAGTTTACGCCGAACAAGTGTAGTTGAACACGTCTTCCCTGCATCCTTTAAACCAATGAGTAGTGAGCCCTCTCTTGTTCTATAGTCATGTGATGATGTTCTATTAATGGCTATGTGCCTTAAAGGGAAATTCCACCCCAAAACGATATTTTGGTATTTGTTTCATTAGTCCATATAGCCCCCAAATGTATATACAGTACCAGTCAAAAGTTTGGAGACACCTACAGTACTCATTCCAGGGTTTTTCTTTATTTGTACTATTTTCTACATTGTAGAGCAATAGTGAAGACATCAAAACGATGAAATAACACATATGGAATCATGTAGTAACCAAAAAAGTATAATAACCTTTGACTTGATGACAACTTTGCACACTCTTGGCATTCTCTCAACCAGCTTCACCTGGAATACTTTTCCAACGGTCTTGGAGGAGTTCCCACATATGCTGAGCACATGTTGGCTGCTTTTCCTTCACTCCACTGTCCAACTCATCCCAAACCATCTCAATTGGGTTGAGGTCAGGTGATTGTGGTGGCCAGCACTCCATCACTCTCCTTCTTGGTCAAATAGCCCTTGCACAGCCTGGAGGTGTGTTGGGTCATTGTCCTGTTGAAAAACAAATGATAGTCCCATTAAGTGCAAAGCAGATGGGATGGCGTATCGCTGCTGTGGTAGCCACGTTGGTTAAGTGTGCCTTGAATTCTAAATAAATCACTGACAGTGTCACCAGCAAAGCACCTCCACACCATCACACCACCTCCTCCATGCTTCACAGTGGGAACCACACATGCAGAGATCATCCGTTCACCCACACCGCGCCTCACAAAGACAGGGCGGTTGAACCAAAAATCTCAAATTTGGAATTCAGACCAAAGGACAGATTTCCACCTGTCCAATGTCCATTGCTCATGTTTCTTGGCCCAAGCAAGTCTCTTCATCTTATTGGTGTCTCTTTGCAGCAATTCGACCATGAAGGCCTGATTCATGAAGTCTCCTCTGAACAGTTTATGTTGAGATGTGTCTGTTACTCTGTGATGCATTTATTTGGGCTGCAATTTCTGGATTGGATTGGACAATTTCTGGATTGTCGTTTCTCATTGCTTATTTGAGCTGTTCTTGCCATAATATGGACTTTTTTTTTTTTACCAAATTGGGCTTTCTTCTGTATACCACAACACAACACTGATTTGCTGAAACACATTAAGGAAAGAAATTCCACAAATTATCTTTTAACAAGGCACACCTGTTAATTGAAATGAATTCCAGGTGACTACCTCATAAAGCTGGCTGAGAGAATGCCAAGAGTGTGCAAAGCTGTCATCAAGGCAAAGGGTGGCTACTTTGAAGAATCTCAAACCTCAAATATATTTTGATTTGTTTAAACACTATTTTGCTTACTACATGATTCCAAATGTGTTATTTCATAGTTTTGACGTCTTCACTATTATTCTACAATGTAGAAAATAGTATAAATAAAGACAAACCCTTGAATGAGTAGGTGTGTCCAAACAGACTGGTACTGTATATCTTGAAAACATGATATCTGACACGTGAAACAATTTGGGATTACATCAACAATGGACTAATGAAACAAATTTGAAAAAATAGTTTTTGCAGAGTTTTCCTTTAATGTGTGTCTGCTAGTTTCTCCAGTCCAGCTTACAGTCCACCAATCCCAACCTTAATCGTTAGGGCTAAAAACTTCAAACTGACTTTAGATCAGTGTTCATGGTTAAAGTCATCCTGCCCCCGGTGTTATTCTATCCTCTCAAGTTCTCATTGTTGATGGGAGGTGGGAGGGAAAGCAGATATTCTGGATGCTCTCTTCTTAAATAGAATCCTCTCCTTGTCTCCTTTCCTTCATCCCACTTTTCTGTTGTGTGAAACACAGGAAGTGTCCAGGAGAATGAGGCCACACCCATCTCTGCTAACAGGTTTGACTGGGGTGTGAAAACCGCTGTTACAGTCCTAACACAGGTCACCAGTCAAACATTTCCCCCAAGGCTTAGGAATGGTGAAAAACTAAAATAAGAGAGCATTTCTGTGATTGAGCATTTTTCTGTGTGTGTTTTGCAGCAGGCAGAGGTGCAGGGTTATGTAAAAGTGTGCCACGGCCCAGAAGGTACAGCATCATGTTCAGCCCAGAGATTGGAAGGCTGTTGTTCTGAGGCTTATGCATTCACTCCCCAGCCCTGCTCCAACCAGACACTATAACCTCCCATCCACTCCTCTCCCTGCATGGCACATTGCTATGGACAACCACTGCCACATGCACAATTCCTTTTGTTCTGATGTAGTGGGATGGGGGAGTCGAGTATGAAGAAGGATTAAGGAGTGGGATGTTGATTCAAACTCAAGTTGTCTTTAATTGGACTTGGCAGAAAACTCAACCAACCTACTTTCCCCCTCTCCATCTCTCTCATTGTCTCCATGTCTTTCTCTGTCACCCATGGCAGTCCCCCTTCACTCTCTCACCTTGTGAAACTCTGCTGGTGTATTCGTCAGAGCCAAGATTGCTTAAGACAGGCTCTGTACGGATCCTGAGTCCACTGCAACACAATGCCAAGAAGGGTTCTGTGACCGCGCTCCATCATGTCTAGCACACACATAGAGCCTGACTCAAATACACACCAAGAACAATTGGGCTGTCACGGCAGCAGCCTTGAAGAGGGTGGAGATGGAGGGGGGGTGGAGAGAGAAGAGTTGGTGTTGCAGTCTGATTGTGTGAGCTGTGTTCAACTCAAAGCAGTGGCATACTGTAGAAATACAGATGAGGTATACATCTAGTCCCTTTTAAAATGTATACTGTACTAGTTAGCTTGACCAACAGATGACAGGGATTGTAATGTGTACATATGGGAATAGGCTAGGAGTGACTGGTCCTTCACAAGCAATGTAGAACAATACAACAAAACAGTATTTTACCATTATAAGTGTCAATGCTAATGGTACTAACTCTGTCCAAAGGTGTCATTAATAATGTTATAAAAGTATGTGTTCGCTTTCACAGCGTATTCTCACCTGGAATGGGTCAGTGATCTCCAGATTCCCAAGAGAACAACCCAGGGTAGAAGTTGTTCCTATAACCACAGATCTAGGGTCACACTATCCTCAATCCTAACCTTAACCATTATAGAATGACAAAGTATCTGACCCTGGATCAGTGGTTAGATCTGGGGTCAACGTCAACCCTGACCTCTTTGGACTGGCCGATCAGAAAGCAATAGAGCTCATCATACGTGCAATAACGAGGACATCATAATAAACAATAACAAATGATATGCCTGTCGTCTGCTCACTTCTTGTGTGTAGGTTTTTCATTGGAAGCAAGGGACAGATTGAAAGCGTACACAAATACAATATAGTTTATTTCACTTTAAATTAACAGAAAGGCAGTCAGCATCATATCGTATCATCATATGGATAATGTAACATCGCCACTCCCGATTGGACTAAGAGAGCGTGAAGGACATTCCACCATCACCATGGTAACCCAAATCCTACATACAGAACAAATGGGTAAAGGGTGGTGCAGGTCAGACTAAGATGAGACTGTAATAGGGTGTGTGTGTGTGTGCCGGGTATTTAGGGCTATGTGAGGACTTCTGTAGATCTCAAAGGATTGGACAGCTGCCAACATGCAAAGATCCCACCCAGCCTTTCAGAGGGCACTATGGAACACCGCATCTTCCCTCTTAATGAGAAGGAGCCTAAGGGTTGATGTGAGGTTGGTCTCAGAGGACAAAACACCTGAGGGAAAACAACATGGCCACCAAAGCAACCTGACAACAGAGTGACGGAAAACAGCACAAAAAACATCCCACATATAGGTCCTCTTCTTTACCTAAGCAGACCCGACACACCACCCATATACCCAACCATACACACCCTTTTAAATCACACCGCCCATATTCCAGGGATAAGGCCAGATGGGGGTAATGTCCTCTCACATGTGTTTGTGTCGGTGAGCATGCATTCTGGGTGTGTGTACTCTGCATGTGTCTATATATGTTCTGAGTGTGTGTGTTAAGGGTTCAAGCCCTCAACATGGAGATATGTTGAAGAAGTCTCTCTGGGGGGGGGTCTCTCTCCTTGTTCTCTTTCCTCTTTCTTCACCCCCACACCAACCCGTTTGACTGTGAGGAGTTCAACTGGACATTTTCATAGCTTCTCCCGTTTCCCTGTGGATGAAATATACAGAGACACGTTAGTCCATGAACTAGAATTACCAGGGGAGAAACAGATTCTGCACTCGCAAGTGTTCACACACGCACATACTGTAGGGAATGTAGTTTGATTTCAGCATAACTGCATAATGGTTCTGACTCTTACCCTAGATGCGATGGCTTTGAGTTTGCGTATCAGGGATGTTTTTTTGGAGTAGACCACCTCATCCTCCATCTCTCCCTCGTTCTCCTCTCCCTCCATCACAGCACAGCTATCCGCCCCCGGCAGTTCACACTCCTTATTGGACGACATTACCAGCTTCGAGTACTTAAACTCCAGCCTACCAGAGTCAGGGGTAGGCGGGACTTAGAAAAATCACCAATAGTCAGGACTACTCTAGTTATTCTTCCAGACATATGTATGAATGAATACACGAATGAATGGATGAGTTCCTACCTCTAGTTCTTCTTCCAGACATATGTATGAATTAATACATGAATGGATGAGTTCCTACCTCTTGTTCTTCTTCCAGACATATATATGAATGAATACATGAATGAATGGATGAGTTCCTACCTCTTGTTCTTCTTCCAGACATGTATGAATGAATACATGAATGGATGAGTTCCTACCTCTAGTTCTTCTTCCAGACATATGTATGAATGAATACATGAATGGATGAGTTCCTACCTCTTGTTCTTCTTCCAGACATATGTATGAATGAATACATGAATGAATGGATGAGTTCCTACCTCTTGTTCTTCTTCCAGAAATAGCAGGTGATGGAGAAGAGCAGTGCGGCGGTGAAGGCGCCTATTGTCGCCCCCATCTTTACCAAGAAGTCCATGCTCTCACACGGCCAGGTCTTCTTCTCCGGGAGGGACACCCCTCCTACACACCGCTTTGGCTCAGTCCACACATACAGAGTGTCCTGGGGAGAGGGAGACAGTGAACATGTGTCAGTGTGTAATGGTATGAAATACATTTTATCTAAAGGATTCAGAGTGAGAGCAGATAGCAGGTCATCGATTAGTAAAACACACACCTGTAGTCCTCCCTTGCAGGCTCCCTCTATCTGGTGGTAGTTTGTGGATGTGCACTGAGGACACGCCCCTGAGCTCTCCCACAGGAAGTGGAAGGTACAGCCATCACATGTCCCCGCCGGACACGGACTACAACAGAGAAACATACTTTTACTACAATGTACTAATCTAACTTTTACGTTATAAAGGACAGTTTCAATGAGATGTAATCTGATCAAATCCGATCAAATCTGAGTGATAAATCCATGTGTTTGTTCTCAGCTTCTCGTGTTCCTCCAGCACGGAGCATGAATATCCATCACACAGAGTTAGATAACTAGCTGCCTGGGAGTAAAATCAAACTTCTTACTAATTTAACAGTCACAAGAGGATGCAGAGTTTCTGTGAATTGAGCTTGCAGTTCATTTCGAGCTTGGCCTTCTTTTAAGTCTCTCCTTTTACTAGTAATCTCTTTTGAGGCTGCAGTTTTGGAAAAAAGACAAAGAGAAAAAGAGAGATAGAAAGAGGGGGGCAAGAAGAGAGGAAAGGAGACAGACAGTACCTGGGTACTGTGAGTTCTCCCTGTGTGCTTCTATCCGGGTTACAGCGAAGCGTCACCACCACGTTACGACCTTTATCACATGATGAGGTCACCTCCAGAGAACTATCCAATAGAAGCATAACATTTGGTTAAAAAACAACCGGGTACTCCTGATTAAGAGCAACTAAAAACTACCCCAAACCTTTACTTGGGCCTCAAAAACACTATTCACAGAAGTAGTTATATGTTTTAGAATTAGTGTTTTAGGATGTAGAAAAGATCAATTACCGGTAGAAGAAGTTGACGTCAGGGACTTTGTTGGTGGTCTGTGGGAACAGGTCTGGTCTTGCCTTGACTCCATCCAGAGTCAAGGCCACTGTCGCTCCTACACACATTCATCAATAAATTAACGCCTACTATACACCAGCGACAAAGATCGGCATCAGGTTACAAGGAAAATGTGTGTGTGATGTGTACTCACCCAGAAAGGTGTCTGCTAGGCTGATGGACTGAGAGGATAGTGCTGTGTGGAAGCCCCGCCCACTGGAGGGGATAATGGTTGATTGACAGATTAATGTCTCCACCGCATTGGCTGGTTCCCCTGTCTCTTTCTGAGAATCGGCGCTGGAAATGTCAGTCACGTTGTCTGTACACACAGCCCTTCTACCCTGAGAATGGAAAGCTAAATTCAGGATCACAAAGTAATTGTAGGTTGCAAATATTGTTAAATCAGTGTGTGTGTGTGTGTGTGTGTGTGTGTGTGTGTACCTCTCCTCCACAGAGGCTGATGTTGAAAAGGTGGTAGTATTTGGTTCCTTTGGTGGTAAAACTGGGTCCGTTCATCAGTGTTCCAACAGAGCCCAGGGAATTGTAGTCAAAACTCAGAGACACGTTGTTCTCAGAGTAGGAGAACACACAGTCACTGTAGCACCTGCTGTGCTCCTAAAAAAACAAACATTCAGTTGTGCACTGGGGGAATCAACAATGGACAAACAATTTTATTCACCAACCTTGACACACAAACACACGCTTGGTGTGACACTGATATCAACAAAACACACACCTTGTTGCTCTTGCTGGATGGTCCACAGGGTTTGCAGGCCTCTGGGCCCAGGGTGCTGTGTGAGGTGAGGTGTGTGTTGGGAGGGCACTCGGTGCACTGGCTGGTGTGTATGTAATGTCCTGGAGGGCAGGGCACACACAGCGAGCCGGAGGGTTGGGAGAGGAGGGCACAGGTCCGACACTCCGACGACACACCGTCTACAGCATTACTCACTGAGATGGAGTAGATACTTGCCACGTTGTTCACGTTCTGACGCACCTGGAGAGAAAGAGAATGCACTACTAGTATATGATTGTGTCTGTATACATTAGTGCGTATCCAAGTTTGTATACAGTGTGTGTGTGTGTGTGTGTGTGTGAGCCTGTGTGTGTGTGTGTGGGGGGGGGGGGGGGTGTACTTACGTCAGAGGCCTGGTTGGTCCTCTGGAAGGCCCAGGTGTATGACACAGAGGCGTTCTTGGTCATAATGTGTGTGTAGGACTGTCTGACCTTACTGCCCTCCCATGACGCCACCACCCTTGTACTCTTCCTGTTTACATCCTACACACAGTGATGTAATTAACTTTACACAGTTCAAAAGTAGTGCACATTTTAAAAGGAATAGAAATATCCAAACACTTTTCTAGATGCTTGTATACTTTTTGCATTGAGTGGGTTTTTCTTTATCCGGTGTTGTTCTCACCATCATAAAGTACAGCTCACAGTCAGCTGAACACACCATCTCAAACTCAAAGCTGATACGGCCAAACTCTGTCCCCGCACCACCTGTTGCTGATGTAGGAGGCCTGAACACACACACACACATTAAGAGAGCGATAGAAGGAGAGGGAAAGGGAGAGAGCAACATTTGCAGTCCCTGATGAGTCAACTGTTGTTACATTTGATACATTGCAGCAGTGCACAGAGCAAGCAAAGTTGATACATTGTATCATTTCATCGCCTGCTATAACCAAGAGCACAGGTCCGTCTCAGTAGACTCTGGGTGTCCTCTGTCCTGCAGCCGCCGAGTGTCATAGAGGAACAATGGACAGGCAGCTTTACAGAGAGGAAAACAGGCCTCACCATTTAACAAATATGATCCATATAACCAGAGCTACCTTATTTCCTTCTAGCACATTTGATATCATTTCACAAACTTTGTCACGGTTCATTTTAAACTAGGTCAGGTGGCTAATTATTGGTTTGTGTTAATTAAATTCTCGTGACAGTTAACTGAAGAGTGAAGGTGGTTTCGTGCAGTGTTTCCCCCTTACTTCCACAATGACCTGCAGATCATTATGCATTTATATTCCTTCATTCCATTCTTCCAGCCAAATCACAGGGAGACATTCTATGCAGTATTCTATTATACACTGAGTGGCGTGAAGTTAAATTCAACGTGACAGGTTTTGCGTTGCACAAGCACAGAACGTTTACAAAATGGGAAGAAGTGTCCGGGGGAAGGGAGTGACAGGACGCTATGTCACTCCAAATTATTTTTCAAGCGGTTTCGCGATACTACTTGGTATCGTGATACTTGGCCTGGTATCGTTAGTAAAATGATGGTATCGTGAGACTTGGCCTGGTATCGTTAGTAAAATGATGGTATCGTGAGACTTGGCCTGGTATCGTTAGTAAAATGATGGTATCGTGAAACTTGGCCTGGTATCGTTAGTAAAATGATGGTATCGTGAGACTTGGCCTGGTATCGTTAGTAAAATGATGGTATCGTGAGACTTGGCCTGGTATCGTTAGTAAAATGATGGTATCGTGAGACTTGGCCTGGTATCGTTAGTAAAATGATGGTATCGTGAGACTTGGCCTGGTATCGTTAGTAAAATGATGGTATCGTGAAACTTGGCCTGGCATCGTTAGTAAAATGATGGTATTGTGATACTTGGCCTGGTATCGTGAGTAAAATGTTGGTATCGTTGGTAAAATGTTGGTATTGTGACAATAAGACAGAGACAAATTGAGATGAAGGGACTCACTTAAAGCCAGGTACATGGAGGTTGAGGATGAGGTAGTCGTTATCAGAGCCCCCTGCTCCACTACGGATATGATCCCCTGCCACCTCCCAACCTGACGGAGAGACACGTCAGAACACACACACAACACACAGACATACCAGGGTCTTCTCTGAATATTTCACTCAAATGTGGCCTGTGGCCCGTCTTTGCATTATGCTAAAGTGCCTAAGACAGGGGTACACAACCCTCCTCCTGGAGAACTACCCTCTCTTAATTCTTATCCTGGCCTAAGGGCAACATGTCAAAAACAGTAAAGAGCAACAGCACCCTCTAGGCCTCAGAGAGAGCAGCTGCACCCACCATTCATGCCGTCACACTTGGAGTTGCCCACATTGAAGCAGGATGTCTTCATGCTGGCTGGAAGGACGTTCCACCACTTATACTGATAACCTACAGCAGGCTCAGTACCCGCAGGACACGACTCACACGCTGGGAGAGAGGTAGAAAATAGGAAGAGAAGAGGGAGAGAAATAGAGATCATAATTTAGGAAAGCAAACGCAAAAAGGAAACCCAGATCTCACGAGTGATCAGATGAAATGCAATTAATTGCAAAGTCCCTCATTGCCATGCAAATGAACTGAATCCCTAAAAAACATTTCCACTGCATTTCAGCCCTGCCATAAAAGGACCAGCTGACATGTCAGTGATTCTCTCGTTAACTCATGTGTGAGTGTTGATGAGGACAAGGCATGAGATCACTCTGTCATGCTAACTGAGTTCGAATAACAGACTGGAAGCTTCAAAAGGAGGGTGGTGCTTGGAATAATTGTTCTTCCTCTGTCAACCATGGTTACCTGCAAGGAAACACATACCATCATCATTGCTTTGCACAAAAAGGGCTTCACGGGCAAGGATACTGCTGCCACTAAGATTGCACCCAAATCAACCATTTATCAGATCATCAAGAACTTCAAGGAGAGCGGTTCAATTGTTGTGAAGAAGGCTTCAGGGCACCCAAGAAAGTCCAGCAAGCGCCAGGACCGTCTCCTAAAGTTGACTCAGCTGCGGGATCAGGGCACCAACAGTACAGAGCTTAGTCAGGAATGGCAGCAGGCAGGTGTGAGTGCATCTGCATGCAGTGAGGCGAAGACTTTTGGAGGATGGCCTGGTGTCAAGAAGGGCAGCAAAGAAGCCACTTCTCTCTAGGAAAAACATCAGGGACAGACTGATATTCTGCAAAAGGTACAGGGATTGGACTGCTGAGGACTGGGGTAAAGTCATTTTCTCTGATGAATCCCCTTTCCGATTGTTTGGGGCATCCGGAAAAAAGCGTGTCCGGAGAAGACAAGGTGAGCGCTACCATCAGTCCTGGGTCATGCCAACAGTAAAGCATCCTGAGACCATTCATGTGTGGGGTTGCTTCTCAGCCAAGGGAGTGGGCTCACTCACAATTTTGCCTAAGAACACAGCCATGAATAAAGAATGGTACCAACACATCTGAAAGAAACTTCTCCCAACCATCCAGGAACAGTTTGGTGACAAACAATGCCTTTTCCAGCATGATGGAGCACCTTGCCATAAGGCAAAAGTGATAACTAAGTGGCTCTGGGAACAAAACATCAATATTTTGGGTCTATGGCCAGGAACCTCCCCAGACCTTAATCCCATTGAGAACTTGTGGTCAATCAAAAATCCACAAATTCTGACAAACTCCAAGCATTGATTATGCAAGAATGGGCTGCCATCAGTCAGGATGTGGCCCAGAAGTTAATTGACGGGGCGGATTGCAGAGGTCTTGAAAAGAAGGATCAACACTACAAATATTGACTCTTTGCATCAACTTCATGTAATTGTCAATAAAAGCCTTTGACACTTGTGAAATGCTTGTAATTATACTTCAGTATTCCATAGTAACATCTGACAAAAATATCTAAAGACAATGAAGCAGCAAACTTTGTGAAAATGTATATTTGTGTCATTCTCAAAAAGTTTGGCCACGACTGTACAGGAGGGGACTGAGCACGCACCCCTGAGGGGCCCCTGTGTTGAGGATCAGTGTGGCAGATGTGTTGTTACCTACCCTTACCACCTGGGGGCTGCCCGTCTGATAGAGGACAAGAGAGAAGGAAGACGAGAGATAGAAGAGGACATGGGATAAAGGGATATTTCGTCACCTTTGACCCCATCAGAGAATGTCCCGGGGGGGCAGGGAGAGCAGGTAGCAGTGTCGTTGTTATAGAAACCAGGGTTGCACGGTGGGCAGGGCTCACGGTCACCAGAGGGGGGCAGTGTTTCAGCCCCGGCCACGTCCACCAGACAGATTTGAGGCTCCACCCACCTGTAGGTCACCTGTGTCTGAAACCACACACACAGAGACAACATGGAGGATGAGGAAACTAACCATACAGAGAGCAAACATGGAGGACACAGACCCTGAATTGTAGGGATACTGGCGCTAGAACGGCTAACCCCTGCATGGGCACTTGTGTCGATCAAAAAGGATTAGACAGGTATAAGCAATCTGGCAATAATGGATGTGGTATTGGGAGGGTGAGTTAGTCTTCTCACCTTGCCCTCAAGGTCACAGGGGGTGTGTATCTGAAAGTAATCCTTCTTGGAGCATGGTGGTCTCGCTTTGCACTCAGCTGACCCCTCCGCTGGAAGAGAGAGGGAAAGAAATGGGGGCAGTGAAAGAGGGAGAGATGTTTAAAAGATAATGAACTGCAGTATAACCAATAAGCTGCTCAAATTCATGTTCTAACTCTAATAAGACAAGTTGTGTATAGGTGTCTGCATCTAGACATGTCTGCATGCTTATGTTCCTGTGAGCCTACGTGCATAGAGTGTTGTGGTGTTGCAGGGGGTACAGGAGCTGGCTCCGTGGCCAGAGTGGGTGTCTCTGGGACAGGGCTGACATGAGGAGGAGCCTGGGGTTTGGCTGAACGTCCCTGGTTTACACGGGAAACACTCTGACGCATACGCCACTCCTAAAGAGAGAAAATAACACTTAAGTACATAGGGGAAGTGGCATGAACAGCTACAATAAATACACAAACACACACACGGTAGTCCTACCCTCTATGTGGACGTTCTTCAGCAGAACAGGTTTGACTACTTTAGCTCCAATCAGGATCCCTGCTGTCCTCCAGTACAAGATGTTAGTGCCAGACTTCAGATTCACCTTGAACACACCCATTAGAGACCTGGGTTTAGAATGCCCTTCTACACAGAGATACGACCTGAAAGCATCTCAATACGTGACATTTGATGGTGCTGTAACCTCAGAGGCTGTCTAACCCTTTAGACCTGAGACACTCCTGATTCAATGAATCAAGGGCTTGGTGATTAGTTAACTAGTGAAATCAGGTGTGCTAGTGCTGGGCTAAAACGAAAGCTTGCACTCAATTTGGGTCTTGAAGACCAGGACTTAGAACTTAATTACAAACAAACACAGCTCTTACAGTGTGTGTGGCCCACTCCCCGTGACTGGTAAGCTTGAGCCACTTCTTATCAGCAGTCTGGTCCATCTCCTGACACTGGTCATTCTGGATCTGTCAAGCAACCAGAACATCAACCAATCAATCAATATTTAAATGAGTGAATATCACTTCAGCATATTTATAGCGCTACTTGGTCAGGAAGGTACTGCAGAGAAGAATTTACTCTCACTAACTAGCAGATATCATAGGATTGAGAGAATGAAGTAGAAGACTCACAAAGAACTCAAAGAAGAGGTTGCCGTCTGGGTACTGGTAGTCAAAGGAGACTGATCCCGGTTTCTTCAGATGGACAGCATAGATCAGAGAGACAGTACACTCATCTCTGTTAGACTCCAGGTAACTACCCTGCGGAAACCACGTCGAACTGGACACACACACACACACAGCAGAGATGAATGAGATGTATGCAAGAACTGCAACGACACCATGATTTAAAAATCACAAGCTAAACCGCTCCCCTTCCCACACCTGTTGCAGGTAGTGCTGTCGTCTCCATGGGGACCATTGTCAAGGTAAGTTGCTAGGGAGCTGAACCCGCTGGGGATGGTTTCCCAGTCATCAAATCGAATACCGCTGCCCAGAGAGTAGGTACCTGCTGCACACTGAGTACACTCCTGGGCAGACATCTCCAGAAACTCCCCCGCCTCACAGGAAAATGCTGGGGGAGAGAGACGGGAAAGAGAGAGTGGACATTTCATGGAATAGATAAGTGAAGTATACCACCAGCGGCGCCCTGTCATTCAGGGCACGTGGGGCAAAGCGCGACCTGTCATTCAGGGCACGTGGGGCAAAGCGCGACCTGTTTAGCTAAAATATAAATATATACAGTACCAGTCAAAAGTTTGGACACACCTATTCATTCCAGAGTTTGTCTTTATTTTGACTATTTTCTACATTGTAGAATAATAGTGTAGACATCAAAACTATGAAATAACACATATGGAATCATGTAGTAACCCCCAAAAAATGGGTAAATCAAAATATATTTCATATTTGAGATTCTTGGTGACAGCTTTACACACTCGTGATATTCTCTCAACCAGCTTCATGAAGTAGTCACCTGTAAAGCATTTCAAATCAGTAGTGTTGTGACAAGGTAGGTATACAGAAGATAGCCCTATTTGGAAAAAGACCAAGTCCATATTATGGCAAGAACATCTCAAATAAGCAAAGAGAAACGACAGTCCATCATTACTTTAATACATGAAGGTCAGTCAATGCGGAAAATTTCACGAACTTTGAAAGTTTCTTCAAGTGCAGTCGCAAAAAACATGAAGCTCTATGATGAAACTGCCTCTCAAGGACCGCCACAGGAAAGGAAGACCCAGAGTTAATAAGTTCATTAGTTACCAGCCTCTTCACAGAGTTCAAGTAAGACACATCTCAACTGTTCCGAGGAGACTGTGTGAGTCAGGCCTTCATGGTGAAATTGCTGCAAAGAAACCACAACCAAAAGGACACTCGGGCTCCCGAGTGGCACCGAGGTATAAGGCACTGCATCTCAGTGTAAGACGCGTCAGTACAATCCCTGGTTCGTATCCAGGCTGTATCACACCCGGGTGTGATTGGGAGTCCCATAGGGCGGCACACAATTGGCCCAGCATCGTCCGGGTTTGGCAGGGGTAGGCTGTCAATGTAAATAAGAAGAAGTTGTTCTTCACTGACTTGCCTAGTTAAATAAAGGTTAAATACAAAAAAATAAGAGGAGACTTGCTTTGACCAAGAAACACGAGCAATGGACATTAGATTGGAGGAAACTTGTCCTTTGGTATGAGAGTCCAAATTGAGATTTTTGGTTCCAACCGCCCGGTCTTTGTGAGACGCAGAGTAGGTGAACGGATGATTTCCGCATGTGTGGTTCCCACATGAAGCATGGAGGAGGTGGTGTGATGGTACTTTGCCGTTGACACAGTCAGTGATTTATTTAGAATTCAAGTCACATCTAACATCATCTCACGTCACCCCGCTCCTCCGCTCTCTCCACTGGCTTCCAGTTGAAGCTCGCATCCGCTACAAGACCATGGTGCTTGCCTACGGAGCTGTGAGGGGAACGGCACCTCAGTACCTCCAGGCTCTGATCAGGCCCTACACCCAAACAAGGGCACTGCGTTCATCCACCTCTGGCCTGCTCGCCTCCCTACCACTGAGGAAGTACAGTTCCCGCGCAGCCCAGTCAAAACTGTTCGCTGCTCTGGCCCCCCAATGGTGGAACAAACTCCCTCACGACGCCAGGACAGCGGAGTCAATCACCACCTTCCGGAGACACCTGAAACCCCACCTCTTTCAGGAATACCTAGGATAGGATAAAGTAATCCTTCTCACCCCCTCCCCCCTTAAAAGATTTAGATGCACTATTGTAAAGTGGCTGTTCCACTGGATGTCTTAAGGTGAACGCACCAATTTGTAAGTCGCTCTGGATAAGAGCGTCTGCTAAATGACTTAAATGTAAATGTAAATGTAACCAGCATGGCTAGCACAGCATTCCGCAGCGATAGACCATCCCATCTGGTTTGCACTTAGAGGGACTACCATTTGTTTGTCAACAGGACAATAATCCAACACGCCTACAGGCTGTGTAAGAGCTATTTGACCAAGAATCAAATCAAAGTGTATTTGTCACGTTCGCCAATTACAACAGGTGTAGTAGACCTTACAGTGAAATACTTACTTACAGGCTCTAACCAATAGTGCAAAAAGGGTATTAGGTAAGTAAAGAAATAAAACAAAAGTAAAAAGACAGGCTATATACAGTAGCGAGGCTATAAAAGTAGCGATGCTACATACAGACACCGGTTAGTCAGGCTGACTGAGGTGGTATGTACAGGTAGATATGGTTAAAGTGACTATGCATATATGATGAACAGAGAGTAGCAGTAGCGTAAAAGAGGGGTTGGCGGGTGGGACACAATGCAGACAGCCCGGTTAGCCAATGTGCGGGAGCACTGGTTGGTCGGCCCAATTGAGGTAGTATGTACATGAAAGTATAGTTAAAGTGACTATGATATGATAAACAGAGAGTAGCAGCAGCGTAAAAAGAGGGGTTGGGGGCACACAATGCAAATAGTCTGGGTAGCCATTTGATTACCTGTGCATGAGTATGGCTTGGGGATAAAGCGGTACCGGCACTCCCATGTGGAAGTAGAAAGAACAGTCTATGACTGGGGTGACTGGGGTCTTTGGCAATTTTTAGGGCCTTCCTCTGACACTGCCAGGTGTAGAGGTCCTGGATGGCAGGCAGCTTGGCCCCAGTGATGTACTGGGCCGTACGCACTACCCTCTGTAGTGCCTTGCGGTCAGAGGCTGAGCAATTTCCGTACCAAGCAGTGATATAACCAGTGCTCTCGATTTTGCAGCTGTAGAACCTTTTGAGGATCTCAGGACCCATGCCAAATCTTTTTCGTTTCCTGAGGGGGAATAAGGCTTTGTCGTGCCCTCTTCACAACTGTCTTGGTGTGTTTGGACCATTCTAGTTTGTTGTTGATGTGGACACAGAGGAACATGAAGCTCTCAACCTGCTCCACTACAGCCCCGTCGATTAGAATGGGGGAGTGCTCGGTCCTCTGTTTCCTGTAGTCCACAATTATCTCCTTAGTCTTGGCTACGATGAGGGATATGTTGTCATTCTGGCACCACATGCCCAGGTCTCTGACCTCCTCCCTACAGGCTGTCTCGTCATTGATCAGGCTGTTGTGTCGTCTGCAAACTTAATGGTGGTGTTGGAGTCGTGCCTGGCCATGCAGTCGTGGGTGAACAGGGAGAACCAGAGGGGACTGAGCACACACCCCTGTGGAGCTCCAGTGTTGAGGCTCAGCGTGGCAGATGTGTTGCTACCTACCCTCACCACCTGGGGGCGCCCAGTCAGGAAGTCCAGGATCCAGTGGCAGAGGTAGGTGTTTAGTACCAGGATCCTTAGCTTAGTGATGAGCTTTGATGGTAAAATGGTGTTGAACACTGAGCTGTAGTCAATGAATAGCATTCTCACATAAGTGTTCCTTTTATCCAGATGGGAAAGGGCAGTGTGGAGTGAAATAGAGATTGCATCATCTGTGGATCTGTTTGGGCGGTATGCAAATTGGAGTGAGTCTAGGGTTTCTGAGATAATTGTGTTGATGTGAGCCATTACCAACCTTTCAAAGCATTTCATGGCTACCGACGTGAGTGCTACGGGTCTGTAGTAATTTAGACAGGTTGCCTTTGTGTTCTTGGGCACAGGGACTATGGTGGTCTGCTTGAAACATGTTGGTATTACAGACTCAATCAGTGACATGTTGAAAATGTCAGTGAAGACACCTGCCAGTTGGTCAGCAGATGCCCGGGAGCACACGTCCTGGTAATCCGTCTGGCCCCACAGCCTTGTGTATGTTGACCTGTTTAAAGATCTTACGTCGGCTACGGAGAGCGTGATCACACAGTCGGCCGGAACAGCTAATGCTCTCATGCATGCCTCAGTGTTGCTTGCCTCGAAGCGAGCATAGAAGTGATTTAGCTCGTCTGGTAGGCTTGTGTCACTGGGAAGCTCGTGGCTTCCCTTTGTTGTCTGTAATAGTTAGCAAGCCCTGCAACATAACACGAGCGTCGGAGCCAGTGTAGTATGATTCAATCTTAGCCCTGTATTGACGCTTTGCCTGTTTGATTGTTCGTCGCAGGACATAGCAGGATTTCTTGTAAGCTTCAGGGTTAGAGTCCCGCACCTTGAAAGCCGCAGCTCTAACTTTTAGCTCAGTGCGAATGTTGCCTGTAATCCATGGCTTCTGGTTGGGGTATGTGCGCACAGTCACTGTGGGGACGACGTCCTCGATGCACTTATTGATAAAGCCAGTGACTGATGTGGTGTACTCCTCAATGCCATCGAAAAAAATCCCAGAACATGTTCTAGTCTGTGATAGCAAAACAGAAGGAGAGCGATGAAGTGCTGCATCAGATGACCTGAAGTCCACAATCACCCGACCTCAACCCAATTGAGATGGTTTGGAGAGGCCCGAGTCGGGAACTCAGGCCTTTTTCTAGAACTCCAACCTAAAGACTGCTGACGTCACGATTCAAACTTGATTTAAATAGTTTTTGTCCCCAGTTTTCTTGAAAGTTTTACAGGAAGGTGGCGCGGTGGTCCATGTGGGCAAATTTAGTCATCAGAGATTGGTATTCTCTGACAAAGTTTGATGACAAAATTTGCCCATAAGGCCTGCCGCGTCGCCTTCCTGTTAAAGTGTGCACAGCACAACAAGGTGAGTCAAAAAAAGTATTGCATGCTACTGCATACATTATGTAATATGCCAGGTAGATACAGTGGCTTGCGAAAGTATTCACTCCCCTTGGCATTTTTCCTATTGTGTTGCCTTACAACCTGGAATTAAAATAGATTATTTTGGGGGGGTGGGATTGTATCATTTGATTTACACAACATGCCTCCCACTTTGAAGATGCAAAATATTTTGTGTGTGTGAAACAAACAAGAAATGAGACAAAAAAGAAAACTTGAGCGTGCATAACCATTTACCCCCCAAAGTCAATAGTTTGTAGAGCCACCTTTAGCAGCAATTACAGCTGAAAGTCTCTTGGTGTATGTCTCTATTAGATTGGCCACTTGTATTTTTGCACATTCTTTCAAATTTCCCCAGCTCCTTCAAGTTGGATGGGTTCCGTTGGTGTAGAGCGATCTTTAAGTCATACCACAGATTGGATTGAGGTCTGGGTTTTGACTAGGCCATTCCAAGACATTTACATGTTTCCCCTTTAACCACTCGAGTGTTGCTTTAGCAGTATGCTTAGGGTTATTGTCCTGCTGGAAGGTGAACCTCCGTCCCAGTCTCAAATCTCTGGAAGACAAACAGGATTCCGTCAAGAATGTACCTGTATTTAGCACCATCCATCATTCCTTCAATTCTGACCAGTTTCCCAGTTTCCCAAAACATCCCCACAGCATGATGCTGCCACCACCATGCTTCACTGTGGGGATTGTGCTCTCGGGGTGATGAGAGGTTCTGGGTTTGCGCCAGACATAGCGTTTTCCTTGATGTCCAAAAAGCTAAATTTGAATCTTATCTGACCCGAATACCTTCTTCACTATGTTTGGGGAGTCTCCCACATGCCTTTTGGCGAACACCAAACATGTTTCCTTGTTTTTTTAAGCAATGGCTTTTTTTCTGGCCACTTCCGTAAAGCCCATCTCTGTGGAATATACAGCTTAAAGTCGTCCTATGGACAGATACTCCAATCTCGCTGTGGAGCTTCGCAGCTCCTTCAATGTTATCTTTGGTCTCTTTGTTGCCTCTCTGATTAATGCTCTCCTTGCCTGGTCTGTGAGCATTGGTGGGCGGCCCGCTCTTGGCAGGTTTGTTGTGGTGCCATATTCTTTCCATTTTTTAATAATGGATTTAACAGTGCTCCGTGGGATGTTCAAAGTTTCTGATCTTTTTTTATAACCCAACCCTGATTTGTACTTCTCCACAACTTTGTCTCTGACCTGTTTGGAGAGCCCCTTCTTGGTCTTCATGGTGCCGCTTGCTTGATGGTGCCCCTTGCTTAGTTGTGTTGCAGACGCTGGGGCCTTTCAGAACAGGTGTATTGATACTGAGATCATATGACAGATAATGTGACACTTAATTAAATTTCACACAGGTGAACTTTATTTCTGTGAGTTCTGAAGGTAATTGTTTGCACCAGATCTTATTTATGGGCTTCATAGCAAAGAGGGTGAATAAATATGCACGCACCACTTTTCTGTTTTTTTTTTTCATTTCACTTCACCAATTTGGACTATTTTGTGTATGTCCATTACATGAAATCCAAATAAAAATCAATTTAAATTACAGGTTGTAATGCAACAACATAGATAAATCGCAAAGGGGGGTGAATACATTTGCAAGGCACTGTATGTATACTGTGGCTACGAAAGTAATACTAAGTGTATGTTGTGTAGTAAGCTGGCCCATGTGCCTCACCCTAATAATTTGGTCCCTTTCCCCCTCATAACATAGCCTACTGTGCCGGCTTGGTGGTAAACATGTAGCCTATAGCCTGTTTTAGAGACCTTTCATTGTCTGCTTATATGCCCCCTTTATCTATCCAACGGTTCTGACTTGGTGTACAGTCATGGCCAAAAGTTTTGAGAATGACACAAATATTAATTTTCACAAAGTCTGCTGCCTCTGTATGATAGCAATTTGCATAATGTTATGAAAAGTGATCAGATGAAATGCGATTAATTGCAAAGTCCCTCTTTGCCATGCAAATGAACTGAATCCCCAAAAAACATTTCCACTGCATTTCAGCCATGCCACAAAAGGACCAGCTGACATCATGTCAGTGATTCTCTCGTTAACACAGGTATGAGTGTTGACGAGGAAAAGGGTGGAGATCACTCTGTCATGCTGATTGAGTTCGAATAACAGTCTGGAAGCTTCAAAAGGAGGGTGGTGCTTGGAATCATTGTTCTTCCTCTGTCAACCATGGTTATCGGCAAGGAAACATGTGCCGTCATTATTGCTTTGCACCCAAAATGGCTTCACGGGCAAGCATATTGCTGGCAGTAAGATTGCACCTAAATCAACCATTTATCAGATCATCAAGAACTTCAAGGAGAGCGGTTCAATTGTTGTGAAGAAGGCTTCAGGGCGCCCAAGAAAGTCCAGCAAGCGCCAGGACCGTCTCCTAAAGTTGATTCAGCTGCGGGATCGGCGCACCACCAGTACAGAGCTTGCTCACGAATAGCAGCAGGCAGGTGTGAGTGCATCTGCACGCACAGTGAGGAGAAGACTTTTGGAGGATGGCCTGGTGTCAAGAAGGGCAACAAAGAAGCCACTTCTCTCCAGGAAAAACATCAGGGACAGACTGATATTCTGTAAAAGGTACAGGGATTGGACTGCTGAGGACTGGGGTAAAGTCATTTTCTCTGATGAATCCCATTTCCGATTGTTTGGGGCATCCGGAAAAAAACGTGTCCGGAGAAGACAAGGTGAGCGCTACCATCAGTCCTGTGTCATGACAACAATAAAGCATCCTGAGACCATTCATGTGTGGGGTTGCTTCTCAGCCAAGGGAGTGGGCTCACTCACAATTTTTCCTAACACAGCCATGAATAAAGAATGGTACCAACCCTTCCTCCGTGAGCAACTTCTCCCAAACTTCCAGGAAAAGTTTGGTGACGAACAATGCCCTTTCCAGCATGATGGAGCACCTTGTCTTAAGGCAAAAGTGATAACTAAGTGGCTCGGTGAACAAAACATCAATATTTTGGGTCCATGGCAAGGAAACTCCCCAGACCTTAATCCCATTGAGAACTTGTGGTCAATCCTAAAGAGGGGGGTGGACAAACAAAAACCCACAAATTCTGACAAACTCCAAGCATTGATTATGCAAGAATGGGCTGCCATCAGTCAGGATGTGGCCCAGAAGTTAATTGACAGCATGCCATTGTCATTTATGAAATGCTTGTAATTATACTTCAGTATTCCATAGTAACATCTGACAAAATGTTCTAAAGACACTGAAGCATCAAACTTTGTGGAAATTAATATTTGTTTCATTCTCAAAACCTTTGGCCAAGACTGTACAGGAGAGATTACTGTAAGAACGGCCCATGTTCTGAATTCTGTCGCTATACATTTCCAAACTGCTGAACAAATAGCTATTGACTACGTCGGTCTTAGCTCGCTCATTAATGTCTTATGGATGGCCTCTTATCCACTCTTCATTCCCTTATGCAATAGTTTTTACATCTCAATTGTCAGTAGAAACCACATTTGTTTAAGCAAGTCAACCATATCAGCTATTTTCTGAAAGCAGTAAATGTGTCTGAATGAACTGTTTCGCTGCCAGACATGGCTCCGCTGATATCCAGGTGTAGCAGTGGTAAGGAATCACTCCATGGTGATGAAAAGAAAGCTCTGCTGTTGCGACAGCTTTATGTAGGCCCTAACAGTTTGTGGGCACCGTTTGTCAAAGTTATAGTGTAATTCATGTATTGTTAAGTCTTGTGTTGTGGCTTTGCTGGCATGCATCTAAAAAAATTAAGTTTGCCCCACCAAAATGTACATGCTAAAATCATCACTGTATACCACTATTTGGAAGTGTTTCAGAGAGTGAGAGAGGGGATGTATCAGAGCTTGTTAGAGGTCAGGGATTGTGCAAAACAGAAGATAACATTATATTGGTAAAAGAAAAATGGTAGACCTTCTGTTTACACCAAGGAGAGGAGAAGTAACTGGGTCCATAATTGGGCTGGATACAGCTCAGAGATGTACAACAGCCCTCGGATGGCTTCCCCGTAACCACGGGAACAAACATACTAATCCCCACGTCCTGTTGAAAAGGGCTGTGTGGGTGGGGGTGCGTGCGTGGGCGAGGTTGTACAAAGTAGGGGTGTGACATTTAAACGAAATTGGGATTGGTTACGTTAAAAAGAAAAATCCCTAACCTAAAAACATAATACTTTTTTAAACAAAATTTCAACAAAACTCCCACGGACAGGTCGCGATAATTACCATAAAGACAAAAAAATACCTAGGAGGAGAAGTAGGAGAAGGCTAAATGCAAAGGTGGAATTGAGCTACAGTGGCAGTACAGATGCAATGCGGAAAAGGGGAGCACCACGAGACCCAACCCCTTGCTGGCAGCAGTGCAATAAGGGACGGACTGAGAAAATCACAGCGCTGATTACAGAAATGATTGCGGTTGCTGTGCAGCCACTGTCAATTGTAGAGGATGCCGGCTTCAATGCTGCCCTAATGGCTTGTCTAGAAACAGACTACAAGATGCCATGTCGAAAAAGCGTGACGGCCTGGATGGAGAAATGATTGCTCTGAAAGTACAAAGCACGAGCTCTCAAAAACAATACTTGGCTCCCGAGTGGCGCAGCAGTCTAAGGCACTGCATCTCAGTGCCAGAGGCATCACTACAGACCATGGTCCGATTCCAGACTGTATCATAACCGGCCGTGATTGGGAGTCCCATAGGGCGGTGCACAATTGGCCCAGCATCGTACAATTGGCCCAGCATCGGGTTAGGGTTTGGCCACCATTGTAAATAAGAATTTGTTCTTAATTGACTTGCCTAGTTAAATAGAAGGTTAAATCAAAATAAAAACACATTGTTTGACGTCTATGAACACACCGTCATACATCACTGCAATGAGCCATCACATTGAGGAGAAGTGAGAACATGGAGGAGGAGAGCAGAGAACCTTTCTGAGTGGGTGGGGGGCAGAAGTATGGTATGGTAGGGTATATTGTAAATATTAATGAAAAGAAAAACTAGCTTTTTGTCTTAACTTAAGGTTAGTCATAATGTTAGCAGTGGGGTTTAAAATCACATTTTAAGAAGATAAATTGTAGAAATAGGCAGATTTTATGACTGTGTGGCTGTGGTAATTAGTGACGACTGTTTGTTAGGTAGGGAGGACTGCGGCAAATTGAATTGCATTGTCCCTTAGCAGTCATGCGCAGAACCAGGTCTGAATTGTGATTTTAGTAAGGCGACTTCTGTCACATCCAACAATGAAACAATGCTCTACTCTAGAATTGTATGGAAGCTTTTCCCCAGGTGTCTGTCTCACTGGCTCAACCAGACGGACTGGGTAGAAAAATGGCCAATCAGGAATTTTTATTTATTTTTATTTCACCTTTATTTAACCAGGTAGGCTAGTTGAGAACAAGTTCTCATTTGCAACTGCGACCTGGCCAAGATAAAGCATAGCAGTGTGAACAGACAACACAGAGTTACACATGGAGTAAACAATTAACAAGTCAATAACACAGTAGAAAAAAAATGGGCAGTCTATATACAATGTGTGCAAAAGGCATGAGGAGGTAGGCGAATAATACAATTTTGCAGATTAACACTGGGGTGATAAATGATCAGATGGTCATGTACAGGTAGAGATATTGGTGTGCAAAAGAGCAGAAAAGTAAATAGATAAATTTTAAAAAACAGTATAAAAACAGTATGGGAATGAGGTAGGTGAAAATGGGTGGGCTATTTACCAATAGACTATGTACAGCTGCAGCGATCGGTTAGCTGCTCGGATAGCTGATGTTTGAAGTTGGTGAGGGAGATAAAAGTCTCCAACTTCAGCGATTTTTGCAGTTCGTTCCAGTCACAGGCAGCAGAGTACTGGAACGAAAGGCGGCCAAATGAGGTGTTGGCTTTAGGGATGATCAGTGAGATACACCTGCTGGAGCGTGTGCTACGGATGGGTGTTGCCATCGTGACCAGTGAACTGAGATAAGGCGGAGCTTTACCTAGCATGGACTTGTAGATGACCTGGAGCCAGTGGGTCTGGCGACGAATATGTAGCGAGGGCCAGCCGACTAGAGCATACAAGTCGCAGTGGTGGGTGGTATAAGGTGCTTTGGTGACAAAACGGATGGCACTATGATAGACTGCATCCAGTTTGCTGAGTAGAGTGTTGGAAGCCATTTTGTAGATGACATCGCCAAATCGAGGATCGGTAGGATAGTCAGTTTTACTAGGTAAGCTTGGCGGCGTGAGTGAAGGAGGCTTTGTTGCGGAATAGAAAGCCGACTCTTGATTTGATTTTCGATTGGAGATGTTTGATGTGAGTCTGGAAGGAGAGTTTGCAGTCTAGCCAGACACCTAGGTACTTATAGATGTCCACATATTCAAGGTCGGAACCATCCAGGGTGGTGATGCTAGTCGGGCATGCGGGTGCAGGCAGCGATCGGTTGAAAAGCATGCATTTGGTTTTACTCGCGTTTTTAAGAGCAGTTGGAGGCCACGGAAGGAGTGCTGTATGGCATTGAAGCTCGTTTGGAGGTTAGATAGCACAGTGTCCAATGACGGGCCGAAAGTATATAGAATGGTGTCGTCTGCGTAGAGGCGTATATACAGAGAAAAGAGTCGGCCCGAGAATTGAACCCTGTGGCACCCCCATAGAGACTGCCAGAGGACCGGACAGCATGCCCTCCGATTTGACACACTGAACTCTGTCTGCAAAGTAATTGGTGAACCAGGCAAGGCAGTCATCCGAGAAACCGAGGCTATTGAGTCTGCCGATCAGAATATGGTGATTGACAGAGTCGAAAGCCTTGGCGAGGTCGATGAAGACGGCTGCACAGTACTGTCTTTTATCGATGGCGGTTATGATATCGTTTAGTACCTTGAGCGTGGCTGAGGTGCACCCGTGACCGGCTCGGAAACCAGATTGCACAGCGGAGAAGGTACGGTGAAGGTAATTAAATAGAAAAAGTGAAAAGCAGACAGAGGTGAGCTTTTTCCAGAGAACAAAACAAAGATGCACAAAGATCATGCCCCCACATGCTAACCTCACACCATTACTTACCATTAACAGGGGAGGATTCTCTTGGGGGTATGATATTTATGAATGTGTAACTTTCGCACTCATCATTATTCACGATTCAATCATGATTATCTGTAATCATGGTAGAATCCTCATTAATTGTTTTAAAAAGTGTTCAGAAACATACAATATTCTATTCTTATTTACAATAAAAGTGACTCCAAAAATAACACAATACAATATTTAACAAGATTTTCTATTGGGTACAACATAATCGGAAACATAACCAAAACAAACTGAAAATGCATTCAACAAGTTTGTAGAGTCACAAGCTTGATGTAGTCATTGCGTGCTAGGATTACTGAACTTTTGACTATATATAATACACCATAAGTGAATTTGTCCAAATACTTACGACACCTTCGAATGGGGGGACTAGATGCATAAAGTGCTTACATTTCTAAATGTGAAAACACATGTATGAACAAATAAAAAAGGTGACATTTTGTACTGTCGCCTCATAAAACATTTGACCTCAAATCCAAAATGCTGGAGTATAGAGCCAAATTAAAAGTTTTAGCTTCACCCTCCAAATAAATATGTAGGGGAGTGTCTGTCAATAAAAGCCTTTTCCACAGACATGCATCAGTTAGAGATATTTAGGGAAGCAAAGTCAGGCGCAAGAAGTAAACATATTGAGACCTGTGTGTGTATATGTAAACCTCTGAGGTTATTGGCTTATTGTTCCAGCATGAAGCCAGCTCTGCCCTGTGCTATGACTGGAGCAGAGACAAAGAGCCAATCAGGTCATTGTGGAATACTGGAGGAAATTCCAACCAGCTGATAAGAGGGTGTGAGAAACATCTCTGACACACACACTCAGTACTTACTGCACTCTGTCCCTCGTACAGGCTCGGGCAGTCCGATGCAGGATCCATGGCTCTGAGGGATTGCTACTCGCCATCGCGACCCTGTACTGTCACACTCTGTATATTCATAGTAGTAGTCTGTCTGCAACACAAGAGATAGCATGGACACACAGTGATGGAGAGAAACAGAGGGGTTGAGTGTGTCTGTGTGTCTTTGAACAGTATGTGAGAAACAGTGAGAGACAGATAAAAGACAGACATGGGGACAGAGAGAGGTCAGTAAACACGAAGACCACCAAGGGCCCAGAGTTCTCTCTTCACCCCCCCCCCCCCCCCCATTCCATCACTATGGATACAGGAAACCAAGGCACAGCACACAGTGGGTAAGTGGATGACATAGAAGTTGTCCATAAAAACTGATCCTATCTCAGTATAATGAAGGTAGAAGTTGTCCCTAACCACTGACAACTGTATGTCCAGGCGTAGGAATTTGATGGTTCAGTCTTGCTAAAGGTTCTGAGATTCAAGGTTTTTGAGTTCAAGGTTTGCAATTTTCACTGTGAGAACATTGTTGAAGTGTTATATCACACACATAAACATGCTGTGGAGTATGTGGTTCACCATCATGGTTCGGGAAATCGTAGAGGAGCATGACTCGTTTAATCACTATTCTGACCATAATGTCCCTTGAATTTGCCAAACCAATGATTGCCAAACCATTGAGTGAAATACAACATGCTTTTTGCCATGTTTAAGGAATGTTGACCTTTTAGAAGAACACAGACACATGTCTGGACACTGTGCTGAAGGGGTCATGTTGTGGGCATCATGGACATGACACATGGCATATATATGAAGATGTAGTATCACGCCTAGGCTTTACAGTAACACCATTGTTTCGTCCTCAAAACTGAAGCTATTTGTATCCAACAGCAGTACTGTTTTGATGCAAATTAATGAATGACACATGCAGACCTGGTTTCACATTATATTTATTTCAAATAATGTATTGCCTTATTTACTACCATCTGTCTTAAACTCTCCCCTTCTCTCAGAAATGACTGATAGCTATGTATCACTGAGATTCATGCCAATCAATAATCAGGGCACGAAGTTTAATGATCTATTCCTCTATACCATGACCCCAACAGAAGTCTATATTCTGCATGCCTGTCATGTGTTACCTGATAGGAGATGTCTGTTCCAGGACAAATCTGAACTGATATCGATGTATACCTCAAGCACTGATATATCAGGTTCTGTCACATGGTGTCATTCTAAAGACATTCCACTAGACCAGGGACTGCCAACCCTTCCTCTGCAGAGCTACTGGGTGTGCAGGCTTTTGTTCCAGCCCTGCGCCAACACTCCTTACATCTAAGCATTTGCTCATCAGGACATTGATTAGCAGAATCAGATGTGTTCTAAAGGGCAAGGCGAGAGCAAATGCATGAATATTTATTGGCTCCAGGAGGATGGTTGCCCCTAGAATCTATGAATCTGAGAGTGGAAGACTGCTCTCTCGTCTCTAGCATGTAGGCTGACTTTTTGTAAAAAGTCCCATCACAAGTAAGACTCTTGAATAAACTTCATTTGAATGTACTTTACCTGTCGTCTGCCGATTTTGTCCTGATGTAGGAGGTAATTGGAGACAAAATATGAGGAATATGGCCGAATCTAAACCACAGCCGATTGTGAGGAATATGGCCGAATCTAAACCACAGCCGATTTTGAGGAATATGGCCGAACCTAAACCACAGCCGATTGTGAGGAATATGGCCGAACCTAAACCACAGCCGATTGTGAGGAATATGGCCGAGCCTAAACCACAGCCGATTGTGAGGAATATGGCCGAGCCTAAACCACAGCCGATTGTGAGGAATATGGCCGAGCCTAAACCACAGCCGATTGTGAGGAATATGGCCGAGCCTAAACCACAGCCGATTGTGAGGAATATGGCCGAGCCTAAACCACAGCCGATTGAGGAATATGGCCGAGCCTAAACCACAGCCGATTGAGGAATATGGCCGAGCCTAAACCACAGCCGATTGTGAGGAATATGGCCGAGCCTAAACCACAGCCGATTGTGAGGAATATGGCCGAACCTAAACCACAGCCGATTGAGGAATATGGCCGAACCTAAACCACAGCCGATTGTGAGGAATATGGCCGAACCTAAACCACAGCCGATTGTGAGGAATATGGCCGAACCTAAACCACAGCCGATTGTGAGGAATATGGCGAACCTAAACCACAGCCGATTGTGAGGAATATGGCCGAACCTAAACCACAGCCGATTGTGAGGAATATGGCCGAACCTAAACCACAGCCGATTGTGAGGAATATGGCCGAACCTAAACCACAGCCGATTGTGAGGAATATGGCCGAACCTAAACCACAGCCGATTGTGAGGAATATGGCCGAACCTAAACCACAGCCGATTGTGAGGAATATGGCCGAACCTAAACCACAGCCGATTGTGAGGAATATGGCCGAGCCTAAACCACAGCCGATTGTGAGGAATATGGCCGAGCCTAAACCACAGCCGATTGTGAGGAATATGGCCGAGCCTAAACCACAGCCGATTGAGGAATATGGCCGAGCCTAAACCACAGCCGATTGTGAGGAATATGGCCGAGCCTAAACCACAGCCGATTGTGAGGAATATGGCCGAGCCTAAACCACAGCCGATTGAGGAATATGGCCGAACCTAAACCACAGCCGATTGTGAGGAATATGGCCGAACCTAAACCACAGCCGATTGTGAGGAATATGGCCGAACCTAAACCACAGCCGATTGTGAGAGGAATATGGCCGAACCTAAACCACAGCCGATTGTGAGGAATATGGCCGAACCTAAACCACAGCCGATTGTGAGGAATATGGCCGAACCTAAACCACAGCCGATTGTGAGGAATATGGCCGAACCTAAACCACAGCCGATTGTGAGGAATATGGCCGAACCTAAACCACAGCCGATTGTGAGGAATATGGCCGAACCTAAACCACAGCCGATTGTGAGGAATATGGCCAAACCTAAACCACAGCCGATTGTGAGGAATATGGCCGAACCTAAACCACAGCCGATTGTGAGGAATATGGCCAACCTAAACCACAGCCGATTGTGAGGAATATGGCCGAACCTAAACCACAGCCGATTGTAAACCACAGAGGGAATATGGCCGAACCTAAACCACAGCCGATTGTGAGGAATATGGCAGAACCTAAACCACAGCCGATTGTGAGGAATATGGCCGAACCTAAACCACAGCCGATTGTGAGGAATATGGCCGAACCTAAACCACAGCCGATTGTGAGGAATATGGCCGAACCTAAACCACAGCCGATTGTGAGGAATATGGCCGAGCCTAAACCACAGCCGATTGTGAGGAATATGGCCGAGCCTAAACCACAGCCGATTGTGAGGAATATGGCCGAGCCTAAACCACAGCCGATTGAGGAATATGGCCGAACCTAAACCACAGCCGATTGTGAGGAATATGGCCGAACCTAAACCACAGCCGATTGTGAGGAATATGGCCGAACCTAAACCACAGCCGATTGTGAGGAATATGGCCGAACCTAAACCACAGCCGATTGTGAGGAATATGGCGAACCTAAACCACAGCCGATTGAGGAATATGGCCGAACCTAAACCACAGCCGATTGTGAGGAATATGGCCGAACCTAAACCACAGCCGATTGTGAGGAATATGGCCGAACCTAAACCACAGCCGATTGTGAGGAATATGGCCGAACCTAAACCACAGCCGATTGTGAGGAATATGGCGAACCTAAACCACAGCCGATTGTGAGGAATATGGCCGAACCTAAACCACAGCCGATTGTGAGGAATATGGCCGAACCTAAACCACAGCCGATTGTGAGGAATATGGCCGAACCTAAACCACAGCCGATTGTGAGGAATATGGCCGAACCTAAACCACAGCCGATTGAGGAATATGGCGAACCTAAACCACAGCCGATTGTGAGGAATATGGCCGAACCTAAACCACAGCCGATTGTGAGGAATATGGCCGAACCTAAACCACAGCCGATTGTGAGGAATATGGCCGAGCCTAAACCACAGCCGATTGTGAGGAATATGGCCGAGCCTAAACCACAGCCGATTGTGAGGAATATGGCCGAGCCTAAACCACAGCCGATTGTGAGGAATATGGCCGAACCTAAACCACAGCCGATTGTGAGGAATATGGCCGAACCTAAACCACAGCCGATTGTGAGGAATATGGCCGAACCTAAACCACAGCCGATTGTGAGGAATATGGCCGAACCTAAACCACAGCCGATTGTGAGGAATATGGCGAACCTAAACCACAGCCGATTGTGAGGAATATGGCCGAACCTAAACCACAGCCGATTGTGAGGAATATGGCCGAACCTAAACCACAGCCGATTGTGAGGAATATGGCGAACCTAAACCACAGCCGATTGAGGAATATGGCGAACCTAAACCACAGCCGATTGTGAGGAATATGGCCGAACCTAAACCACAGCCGATTGTGAGGAATATGGCCGAACCTAAACCACAGCCGATTGTGAGGAATATGGCCGAACCTAAACCACAGCCGATTGTGAGGAATATGGCCGAACCTAAACCACAGCCGATTGTGAGGAATATGGCCGAACCTAAACCACAGCCGATTGTGAGGAATATGGCCGAACCTAAAACCACAGCCGATTGTGAGGAATATGGCCGAACCTAAACCACAGCCGATTGTGAGGAATATGGCCGAACCTAAACCACAGCCGATTGAGGAATATGGCCGAACCTAAACCACAGCCGATTGTGAGGAATATGGCCGAGCCTAAACCACAGCCGATTGTGAGGAATATGGCCGAGCCTAAACCACAGCCGATTGTGAGGAATATGGCCGAGCCTAAACCACAGCCGATTGTGAGGAATATGGCCGAACCTAAACCACAGCCGATTGTGAGGAATATGGCCGAACCTAAACCACAGCCGATTGTGAGGAATATGGCCGAACCTAAACCACAGCCGATTGTGAGGAATATGGCCGAACCTAAACCACAGCCGATTGTGAGGAATATGGCCGAACCTAAACCACAGCCGATTGTGAGGAATATGGCCGAACCTAAACCACAGCCGATTGTGAGGAATATGGCCGAACCTAAACCACAGCCGATTGTGAGGAATATGGCCGAACCTAAACCACAGCCGATTGTGAGGAATATGGCCGAACCTAAACCACAGCCGATTGTGAGGAATATGGCCGAACCTAAACCACAGCCGATTGTGAGGAATATGGCCGAACCTAAACCACAGCCGATTGTGAGGAATATGGCCGAACCTAAACCACAGCCGATTGTGACGAAACATGCTTTAGTCGACTACGTTCGGCTGTTGATACAAGTCACAGAACCTCCCAGCTCTGCAAAAAAGTCAGGTAAACAACCCTGTCCTGTGGATATCTCCACCTCCTACCACCAAAAGTACAAACAGCATGTACAACTGGTAAAGTAAGTTTGAATATCATTTTACATTCTGGCTTGTAGAGACTATTGTGGGGTTTTTTAGGAAGATTTTGGTCAGACTGATAATCCATGGAGTAACCATGGCAACAGTCTGATGTTTAGACAATGTTGTCCCAGGATAAATGTAGGTCCAAAATACTTGTTTTCTGGCGGTAGAAATAGTCGTCTTGTGGAAGTGCAGAGTGCAGATTCCACAATGCCCTGGTGAGTCACTGTGACTGGACAGTAGATTGGAGTTTGTGTCCGTCTGAATGTAATATAAGCCAGGCTATGTTGTTGCCAGCCATGTGCTATGGCTCAGAGGTGATGAGTGGAGAGAGACGGTGGGAAGGAAAGGCAGCTCCATGCAGGAAACTGATAAGACTCAAAGTCTGCCCTGAGTGTTGAGACAACACAAACCAGAACACTGCGTGCGCACACACACACACTGCCCTAAGCAGTGCAAGTGTCCTAAGCAACAATTCCCCAGAAATCCTGCAGGACTACCTGATGGACTACCTGCATGACTGACAGGTGTTTGGAGAAACAGGATGAGTAATTAGTTGTCAAGGAGGGCATCGCCCTCTCGCTAAGCAGTGTATGTGTGTGATTTATATGTATATAAACATATGAATCTGACCGGAAGTGCCGCGTCATCAATTCATAATCGTATTAGTAATGGTCGGTGGAATGATTACTGTTTCTCGCTCATGTTGTTCTACACAGTAGCTTGTGTGCCCCTCACTCACACTCCTCTTCTGACTCTCTAGTTGAATGGATAAGCTGGTAAATAACACACTGTTGTGTTTTCCACTAACATGCTTGGACCATTATTAGCCCACGGAAAATACAGCTACTAAAAATAACTCAGACAACACATACAACGGCATCCTGACAGTGGATCTCACCTCTGTGCATGGATGTGGTCCCTTCGTCCCGAATGCCAGCCGAAAAGAGAGGAGGAGAGCGCTACCAGCGATAAACCAAGACCGGGAAGGCATAATAGGAACCTGGGAATAGAGCGATGTCAAAAAGCTAAGTAGGCTAGATTTCAGTCATAAAGCAATGGCCTGTTAAACGTTGCGGGTGTTTGATGTCGCAAATGTATAAAATGCTGAACGAATCACGTCTAGGTTGAAGTGGGTTTCCTTTTTCTCTACCTGCGACCGATGGGTTTGAGATTCTGGTTGTACGTTTGCAATTCGCATCTACCGGTGTTTGACGCGACGGTGACGTCGGTGGTCTGATAAATGCAAGCGGTAGAAGAGTAATTATTACGATGAAACAGCGTTCATGCTATGTCGGAAATACGAGCTTCCGAATATAAAAAAAAAATTATTTCAATGGCCCTCCAACTCCTAATAAAAAAATGAGGAAACTCTGGTTTCCTCGTGTTGCGACACTATCATTTGTTTAACTGTAGGCTAGTTTTCTCGTTCATGGTTGACGCAGCTTGATCATGGCACTTGGAATGCCCACAACTCGTTTCTCCGAGTTTCCGATGTGTCATGAATGCAGCATTAGTGGTCATATCATTATTTACACCTTAGTGATTCCTACTGTACATACAGAGCAAAATCAGTGCCCCAGATTTTGTATTGAGATTAATTTGAATATTTACCTAACAATTCATTATTTCAAATACAACCATAGTTAGCCTACATGTATTTGTAGAATCTATGAAAGCTAGCTTTCACATAGGCTGCACTTTCTAAAATCACTGCCAGGGTTCAGAATTGTGGTTAACTGTATATTTTAACGATTGGCCTTTTCACTCAAGTGAGCACAAAGACTTTAAGTGGTTTACAGTTTCCAATTACTTGATATGGAAATGTATAGTCAGTTCTATAATTATTAGCACCCTTTAAAAATATGAGGGAAAAAAGACTGTAGGCTATAAAATAAATAATACAAATACTGAGCTATATTGTATGGGAAAAAAATGAAATTATATCAATTATATAATGTTATACTAATAAAATTGCCCAGAGAAAGAATAATAAAGACATCTTAAAAGGATAGGGGTCAGAATTATTGGCACCCCTGTTTTCGCTAGAGCTCGCCGGCTTGTAGTCCTTACACCCGGAAATGATTGACCTCTGATTCGTTCAGCCATCCCTATTGGAACATGAATGGGGAAAGAACAGGGTTTTGGGATTAACGCCTAAAATAAGGTCTGAGATGAACACAGGTTTAGGAGATCTTATAGGCTTTGTTCTTTGAGATAATATCAGTCAGTTCGCATTACCGTTGTGAATTATGAAGCCTTTATGTGCTTTTATCAAATAGTACATAAATGCTTCAAAATTCACAAAAAGTGATGTAGCTCATGAAGGTTATCTCATAGAACAAAACCTATAAGATCTCAAACCTGTGTTTACCACAGGCCTTATTTTCAGCATTTATACAAAAACCCTACAGAAACGCCATTCATTTCCCCATATGCTTTTCCAACGAACCATGGAGGAGTTAGTGCCTACTAAAAGATACCATTACTATTTCACTCTATACCCTATCCTTGCGAGGATAATGACACGGCCCAGTGGGCACAGATTTTAGTTCAATGTTGGTTGAAAAAAAATACAAAATTCACTTAAATGGACTTTTTGCAAATCCAATCAGTTTTCCACATTGATTCAAGACATCAAAGATTTTTTTGAATGAAATGACGTGTAAAACAACCTGCGCCCCATCATGAGGCACACCTGGACTCCATCACTACCCTGATTACTCCCCCTTTATCTAACACTCCCTTAAGGCAGTATTGGTTATGTTGTCTTTTCAGACGGATCTCTTGTTTTGTATGGGTCTACAGTCATTATTAAACTCACTAATTTCACCTGTTTCCTGAATCCCCTGCTTTGACGTTACAGAATACTGCCTCAACAAATGGAAGCAGCAGTTAATCAGGACATCTCCAAGATGGTTAGTGAACAGGGACACCTACTTCGCCAACACCACAACCAGCTGACACAACTGGGGAAGGCTATGGATGAGGCCCTCCATGTTCTTCAACAGCTCGACAGTCCCAGAGGGGTGTCACCTCCAACAAGCGGAGGATTCTCTACCACAGTTTGACCCAGCGAGCCCGCACACCAGCCCATCCAACAGTCCACCCAGGTCAGCGATGCCTCCCGGACAAATATGACAGCTCTCCCTCAAAATGCTGTGGCTTCCTACTCCAGTGCTCCCTCTATTTCACTCATCAGATGGGATCCCCCACCATGGGGAGGTCCAAGGTTGCCACGGTTATTTCCCTGCTGACAGGACGGGCGTTGGTGGGGGCTACAGCTGTCTGGGGGAGAGGAGGAGCTGGATTCCTATAAGGGGTTCATGGTTCTGTTTAAGGGGGTCTTCCACCGGAGGGCAGAGAGGGAGGTGAGTGCTTAATCCAACTATGGCAGGATGGCCAGACCACGACGGAGTATGCACTCATCTTTCACTCTGCACCATATTCAGAAGAGGATTGCGCGAAGAGATCCAGATGGAGTTGGTGTGCCAAGATGACAATCTAGCCTTGGACACACTCATCGCGATGGCCATCTGTCTGGATAACCTTCTTCGGGAACATCGTCACCCCCATTGCCTCTCCTCCTCCTTCATTGTCTGTTCTGAGTGAGAGCCTGAACCCATGGAGGTAGGTGCTCCAAGCGGCTGAGCAACGCCGGACAGTTGGGGCTCTGTCCCTATTGTGGCCAGGAGGGGCCCCAGCTTCAATGGTGTCCGGTACGTCCCAACCCAGGATCCACGAGAGCAGAGGGTTTTCCCCATGATCATCCATCTCCTGTGTTAGGCGTGAGTAATCCATCACTTTCCCCTAAACCTTTTTTAGTATTGATTTCACCAGCTGGCTGTCCCTCATCTATTGTTTCTACAACTCTAGCGGACTCCGGTGCCACAGGGAATTTTATTGACCAGGCCCTTGCCTCCTCCCTGTACATCACCTTATTCCCGCTCTCCTCTCAGTTTCCGGTCCAAGTGTTGGATTTGCGACCATTTGGCTCAGGCACCATGACGCACATCACAGCTCCACTCACCCTCACCATGGGACCCAAGCACCAAGATAGCCTTCCCTTCCTCATCACCTCCGCACCGGTGCACAAAGTCATCCTTGGCCTTCTGTGGCTCCAACTCCATAATCCCACCATCTTCTGGTTACAGCATGGGGATCACGATGTCGGAGGACCTGTTTTCCCACACCCTATTGCTCCATGTCGGTGGAGGGGCCCAGTGAGTGTCTGCCAGCCCATCAATCGGTCCTCTTGTATCGTTGGCCCCGTGTTTTGGGTTGTGGACATCCGCCAGGCTCTGGAGAGGGAACCCGCTCCTGCCCTCTAGAGCGAATTTACATCCACATGGGGTCAGAGATCGGTTGCTGACCTGGGCGCACACATCCCTCGCCACTGGACACCCGCACCACTCAATCCCTTTCTGAGAAATACTAGGGGCCCACTTTGGCAAAGAACGTTGCACACTGTAAACTAATTGTCAGTACATACTGAATCAACATTTTCCCGGTAGGCTCCAGCAGGTAAACTCCTTCCTGTGCCTCAGCATCCCTGGTCTCGTCTGTCCATTGATTTTCTCACTGATCTCCCCTCTGATGGTTTCACCACCATTTGGTGGCTGTGGACAGATTCTCAAAATCATGCAGTTTCATTCCCCTCTCTGGTCTCCCTACCACTCCAAGTCGCGGAGGCACTGTTCCAGCAGGTCTTCCATCAATACGGCCTTCCAGGGTCAAGGTTAGTCTCACTTTCGGGGTACTGACTTTCGGGGTACGCACACCTGCGCCCCATCACGAGGCTCACGAGGCTCACCTGGACTCCATCACTACCCTGATTACTCCCCCTTTATTTAGCACTGCCCAACATCACTCTTCACTCTTCAGGCAATATTGGTTATCAAATCAAATCAAATGTATTTGTCACATACACATGGTTAGCAGATGTTAATGCGAGTGTAGCGAAATGCTGGTGCTTCTAGTTCCGACAATGCAGTAATAACTAACAATTCCTAAATTACTACCTTATACACACAAGTGTAAAGGGATAAAGAATATGTACATAAAGATATATGAATGAGTGATGGTACAGAGCGGCATAGGCAAGATGCAGTAGATGGTATAGAGTACAGTATATACATATGAGATGAGTAATGTAGGGTATGCAAACATTATATTAAGTAGCATTGTTTAAAGTGGCTAGTGATATATTTTACATCAATTCCCATTATTCAAGTGGCTGGAGTTGAGTCTGTGTGTTGGCAGCAGCCACTCAATGTTAGTGATGGCTGTTTAACAGTCTGATGGCCTTGAGATAGAAGGCCTTCCTGATGGCCTTCCTGTGACATCGGGTGGTGTAGGTGTCCTGGAGGGCAGGCAGTTTGCCCCCGGTGATGCGTTGTGTTTCCTTGTCAGACGTTTCTCTTTTGTATGGTATTATTAAACTCACTAACTGCACCTGACTCTGTGTCGACGTTACAAGTGGTAGCAAAATAGACCCAGAACATCAAAGATACACCACCATATTTTACCCAACCCAGTACCACAGATTATTGTGAAATGGACACAAATGAGGTTACTTAAAACAGAAACAATAGGAGGGAGGTTGGTCAGGCGTACACCGTGAATGTCTAGAAACCCAGAAATTGTGTTAGACTCTCATCATAGATAATATTAGCATTTTCGCTACAGGAGCATGTTAGCTAAATCTTCCCTTAACTTTAGCCCTTTAACCTAACGCTTTAACTAATACATGTTATCTAACCTTAACCCCCGAGCAATGTTAGCCACCTAATTTGTGTAATGTACACAACTGTTATGAAGAAAAAAGCATGTAATACACACAATGCGTTGTGATGACGCTGTAATGCACACAAGTGGACTTTTTCGTGTACCTGTCGTGAATAAGTCATTTGTCTTTCACAATGAGCCATACGAGTTACTTTTCTGCATATGCTTCTGTTTTTCAACACCAAACCCACCACTGGTTTGCATGGCCACGGTGCTCCATTTTCATGTCATCTGACAATAGCACCAGTTTCAATCCTACTGCCAATGCCATTTATCAAACTCCAGGCAGGTTACTTAAAACAGAAACAATAGGAGGGAGGCTGGTCAGGCGTACACCGTGAATGTCTAGAAACCCAGAAATTGTGTTAGACTCTCATCATAGATAATATTAGCATTTTCGCTACAGGAGCATGTTAGCTAAATCTTCCCTTAACTTTAGCCCTTCATGGTCAGATGACATGAAAATCGAGCTTTTTGGCCACGTAAATGGTCTAAGATCCCGCCCAATGTGTTCCCCAGTCTAATAAAACAGTGTCATTATCCTCGCAGGGTAGGGTAGGGTGCTGGAGTACTGAAAACATGGTTGGCAATAATTTGGACCCCAGTCTTTTAAACATTTTTGTTTTTACAAAATCTCTCAATTGTATTAGTACAAGTATTTCACCCTTTTTATTTCATTATATAAAGCTCAGTATTTGTATTTTATACAGTTTGTTTTTGTTCATCTTTATCAAGGGTGCCAATAATTATGCACCTGACTGTATCAGGCAGGCCACCCATGATACAAGTCTGTATTTGATGTCCATCCATGTCTGAGGATGTCAGATGGGCGTAAGCGTTTGCCTCTGGTTACAAAGTTTGCATGTTCAAATCCAGCAATAGCTAGTTGTTTTTTAAATTGTTTTAAGCCTATCCCAAGCCTTAACCCTTACCATAACCATTCAGAGTTAATGCCTAACCTTAAGAATTCTGAGATGTCTCAACTTAGCCTTGGAACGATACAGAGAAGTAACCAAACACTTCAAATTTGACGTTTGAGAAACATGGATGATCGTCTAATTCTGACGTAAGACTGTGAGAGCTTGTTGCACTGTACAGTATATGAAAACAATGTATTTTATAATCAGACAGGGCAAGTGCATTATCTAATATTGACCACTAGATGTCAGTCATGCTCTAGTCTAGACAGAGCTCTGGAAGTGACATCATACCAACAGGACTGACTTCATCCCAACTGCAAGGCAGCACATTTTAAACTATGACATTAGAACAAAAAAGGAATCCCATATTGCTCCTCATTCCGTGAACCACGATCATTTTAAACAAACAAAAAGTTGACCAACTGGGGATATTTTAGTCCCCACAAGGTCAAATTCTTTTTCTAGGGGGTTTATAGGGTTAAGGTTAGAATTAGGGTTAGTGTTAGGAGCTAGGGTTAGGATCAGTTTTAGGTGTAGGGTTAAGGTTAGGATTAGGAGCTAAGGTTAGGAGCTAGGGTTAGGTTTAGGGTTAGGGTAAGAGTATGGGTTAGGGTTAGGGTTAAGGGGAGGGGAAAATTGGATTTTGACTGGGACTGAATTGTGTGTCCTCACAAGGTTAGCTGTACAAGACAAGTGTGTGTGTGTGTCTAAGCCTGCTAGGTAGTGAGTGTAAACTAAATCTCTGTTTACATCCTCAGACAAAGCAGCTCATGCATGTTTTATCACCAGCGCATTGTTCAATTTGTCCATGAGTAACACTGCCCTGCCACGAAGCTGCTTAACCCAGGGAGGGAGCGAGAGAGAGGGATGTCGAGAGAGAAGGTGAGAAACAGAGTGCAAAGGCATATTTATGGTTCTGCCTATTTCAGTCAAAGTACAGTTTGTTAGCAGTCACCATAGACTTCAAGTCATTACGCTAGTTAGCAATTGCGCTGACGCTAGTTTGCAACTTCCTACAAACTGCACGCAGAGACGTAAAAATGGTATCCATGAGTTCATCTGACTGGGGAAGTAGATAAAGCGCTTCATTGCCAAAATCCCGAAGTATCCCTTTAACCCTAATACTCATGTTATTTAATGTACGATGTCCTGTTTATTCTGTGTTGACTGTTGACTTCTCTGTGAAATATCTTGTGCATCCAGTCTACATCTTGCTGTATAAGAATTTAAATGTTTTTGCAATTTATGAAGCTTGCTGCCTCACCCCTCATCATTATAAAGAGTCATAAAATATGTATGTGTGACGATAGCGTGGGCTGGATGAGCGACTGATAAACGGATGCTTTATTCGCCTGTATAAATATTAAAGTAGCTGTCAGTCACCCTAGAACAGTTGACCCTGTATTCTCCTTTCTCTCTTGTTCTGTAGGGAGATATGCCAAGCTCTCTCTCTCTCGCTCTCTCTCACCTGAGGCTTATCAGTTTCAGTGCTGTAACCTGAGCTATCACGGACCTCAATACCCAACCCAACCACAACACACAAGTGACCCTGTATACCCTAGTGCCTGGTCTAGGATCAGATGTGTTCATTAGCACAGACTGGTGAGGATTGAAATAATGTTTAAAGCTAACTGACTCTGAATCAGTGGGTAACCAGTGGCAAGCAGCACCTGAGCAGCGTGGCCCAGCCCCAGCATCCCACTAACTGACTGGTGGACTGGGTGGTACCTGCATAGGTAATCAGACACCCAGCACACACATGATGCCTCTGAAACACACACACACACACACACACACACACAGCAGGTAGGCAGGACAAGGGGTTCACTGTGTTGAAGAGAGAGTTGTTCCATCTTTTGTACTGCCAGAGGGAGAGCGAGAGAAGGAGGAGAGAAGAAGAGAAGAGCTAGTCACAACCAGGCAAAGGAGTCGAGACCAGGAACCCCAGACAGACCCAGACAGAGATAAAGCATTGGCTTACTAAGTATTTCGATCATATACTGAACCATGAATGGAGGAAAAAGGTGTGTTGTAGCTGGAGGACTCAAAAACACACAGGGTAAGATAGTGTGACTGACCGGTGGATACTCCGTGCACTCATCAACACAGTGAAGAATGGCCTTAGAATTCCTCTTCTTCTGGCGCTGAGGATATTAACCTGGGGGAAAGGAGAGAACAGGAGACTCTTGAAGGCTCTTGAGGGTGACAACGCTGTGGCTTGACTGACTCCTGACAGACCTGTTGTGGGGAAATACCCGGAAAGTGTTGTTGCCATTGGGGGCTTTGTATGGTTGTTTTCTGTGTGATTCTACATTCTATCAGCATGCACGGTCTCCCCTGTTCTGCACTGCTCCACTGTTTCGGCAGTCCCGCAGACGTTACAGCTAACCCTACACAGTCCCTGGACCCGGACCCCTCCCGATCCGGCAGAACTGATCTAGAACCCCCCGTGGTGGTGGGCCCTGTTCTCTGCCAACCGGTTCCCAAACCAGACCCCCCTCTAGAACACCAGCCCCACCACAGAATTGTCAGCTTTATATCTACACACACCAGAACAAGAACTCTGAATGGCACCTACTCCAACTCCAATGGTCAACCGCCAGGGAGGGAGAGCCACAGCTTTAAGACACCTCTGGCCTGCCATTGCCTGTCAGACAGCGTTGAGGAGCATCGTGAGCTGGTGATTGGTTTAGAGCTTGGGGTGAAGTACCCTATCATCCCCAGACCCTCCATCATTATCAGACAACCCAAGGTATGTTGTATAGGTGTGCAAGATATTACTCTACCACTATGCTGGTCTGATAAAATAATGTTATACTGTGCAGCAGTTGATGTCATCAGATTTAGGCCATTCTTCACCAAGCTACCACAAGGGGGAATCTAGAGCCCAAACATGATTTTCAGTAGCCCACCTTTTAATACCAGTTGAGACCATCTTCTTTACATCAAATTTAAAAAAATGTGTGTGCACACACACACATATACACACACACACAAACATGCACAGATACCCCCTTGGCTGTGTGGATTGTGTGTCAGTTGGACTGTCTCAGATCCTGTTCAACATGACCTACGCGCCCTGACACGTCTGGGGTGGCACACACACATTAGTGTCTCAGTATAGTAGCATGTGTGTTTTGTCAGTCTAGAGTTTCCCATTAAGTAGGCTGTGGTGGATTGTGTGATGATGTTAACTGTTGCCAGCACAAATCATATGTACACCTTATAGGCTACCAATGTGATAATTCTCCTTCATTCATCCCCAGATTCATGGACCAAACCTTTCGTGCATAAATATGACCTGACTATTTATTGTTTATTTGTCTATGGTCCTGATAGGCCTACTGTCAGGCTACATCTCCTATAGGCCTACATAGACAATCGGTTTATGTTTGAGCATTTATCAGCGTTTGTTTGGCTATACAGTTTATTCCACTACCCTAATAAGAAACACAGGCACATCACAGTTACTTACAGTGCATTCGGAAAGTATTCAGACCCCTTGACTTTTTCAACGTTTTGTTACGTTACAGCCTTATTCTATTCCTTATCAATATACACACAATAACTCATGACAAAGCATTAACAGGTTTTTAGTTGTTTTTTTTGCATATTTATTACAAATAAAATATGGAAATACCTTATTTAAGTATTAAGACCCTTTGCTATGATACTTGAAATTGAGCTCAGGTGCATCCTGTTTCCATGATCATCCTTGAGATGTTTCTACAACTTCATTGGAATCAACCTGTGTTAAATTAAATTGATTGGACATGATTTGGAAAGGCACACCTGTCTATATAAGTTTCCACAGTTGACAGTACATGTCAGACCAAAAACTAAGCCATGAGGTTGAAGGAAGTGTCCGTAGAGCTCCGAGACAGGATTGTGTCGAGGAACAGATCTGGGGCCACTCATTTCAAAACATTTCTGCAGCATTGAAGGTCCCCATGAACACAGTGGCCTCCATCATTCTTAAATGAAAGAAGTTTGGAACCACCAAGACTCTTCCTAGAGCTGCCCACCTGGCCAAACTGAGCAATCGGGGGAGAAAGGCCTTGGTCAGGGAGGTGACAGAGCTCCAAAGTTCCTCTGTGGAGATAGGATAACCTTCCAGAAGGACAACCATCTCTGCAGCACTCCACCAATCAGGCCTTGATGGTAGAGTGGCCAGATGTAAGCCACTTCTCAGTAAAAGGCATGAGAGCCAGCTTGGAGTTTGCCAAAAGGCAACTAAATATTCTCAGACCATGAAATACAATGAAATATGCCTGAATGCCAAGAGTCACATCTGCAGGAAACCTGGCACCATCCCTACAGTGAAACATGGTGGTAGCATCATGCTGTGGGGATGTTTCTCAGCGGCAGGAACTGGGAGACTAGTCAGGATCGAAGGAAAGATGAACGGAGACAAGTACACAGAGATCCTTGATGAAAACCTGCTCCAGAGCGCTCAGGACCTCAGACTGAGGCGTAGGTTCAATTTCCAACAGGACAGCAATACTAAGCACACAGCCAAGACAATACAGGAGTGGCATTGGGACAAGACTCTGAATGTCCTTGAGTGGCCCAGCCAGAGCCCGGACTTGAACCTGTTCGAACATCTCTGGAGAGACCTTAAAATAGCTGTGCCGCGAAGCTCCCTATGCAACTTGACAGAGCTTGAGAGGATCTGCACAGAAGAATGGGAGAAACTCTCCAAATACAGGTGTGCCAAGCTTGTATCATCATACCCAAGAAGACTTTTGGCTGTAATCGCTGCCAACGGTGCTTCAACAAAGTACTGAGTAAAAGTTCTAAATACTTATGTAAATGTAACATTTCATTTTTTATACATTTTCAAACAAGAAGACACACCCCTCTCAGAGAGAGAGACACCGCTTAATGTGAGTTCTCACATTTTTCAACATGTTTTTTACAAAAGGATAGATTTGAAGTTAGATAAACTTCGATTTTTCGGCAGGTACATATGCAGGATGCTACCCTCCACACCATGGCCTTCGCTCCAGATCAAAACTCCAAACCTACAAACAAATTTTGACAAAAATGAACTGGAGAGATTACTGCTGCCAGTGTTTTATTTTTTCTAAGCTATACGGAGGGTGCTCTAGCCAACAAACAGCAGAGACCCGAGGACACCATTCCAACCTGGAACTGAGCGAGACACAAATTCAATTAGCACTAAGGTGTGAAGTAAAAGGCATTTGAGCCCAAAAAGAGTCAGGAGTCTTTGAAGTGTCCTCTGAAGCCCCCTCCTGCTATTCAAAGACCATTCGCTGGCATTTTCTACAAGAAATCTGCTTCCATAAATAAAAGCTTCTCCCAAGAGGGTGTAACACCTACTCCCATTGCCTGCTGCACTGCTGCTTGGATTCCACCTGACGATCTGTTCACCGTCTGCCCTGGTTGTCTACCCCTGCCTGGTACAGGTACCCCCACCACACTCCCCCCTCTCTCTTGAGCTTTCACTCGCCTCCAGCACACAGGCACTGTTGGGGCGAGTGACTCTGAACTTACAATGGCTAGCCCCAAATCGTTATATATTTTAAAATGTTCTTGTGCATTTTGCTATTTGCCTCATGACTCCTCCATACTATGTTGACTACAAACGTTCTTTACCCAACCATGAAACAGACTATGTTTGTTCCCACACTCTCTATTGGTTACACAGACTTTTACCTGATGAAATTGCTGTACAATATGATCCTGTCGCCATCTGATGCACATTCAGATGTCATAAATCAGCACTGCAGAGCTCTCCCTGTCCTCTGCCGTGCCTTGATTGTATTATTGTTGATGATATCTGGAAATGTGCACGTGCACCCTGGCCCATCTACAGTTGCTAGCCCCAATTTTGACTTGCGCTCTGATATCTCCTTCACTGATTTCTGCTCTCGTAAAAGCCTGGGTTTTCTGAACGTTAACACTAGAAGATTATTACCTAAAATAGATCAATTGAAAGTTTGGGTTCACAGCTCCAATCCAGATGTGTCATTACTGAGACGTGGTTAAGAATGAGAGTTTTGAATACTGATGATAACCTTTCTGGTTATAATCTTTTACGTCAAGACAGATCTTCAAAAGGTGGGGGAGTGGCAATCTTTACCAAGGATCACCTTCAGTGCTCGGTTGTCCCCAAACATTATGATTTTCTGGTTTTAAGCATTAAACGTTCAAATAGCTCTTTGTTGACTGTTGCTGGGTGCTATCATCCTCCATCAGCACCGGCCTGTACACTACCTGCTCTAAGCTCTCTCCTGGCCCTTTACACTAAGTATGAATTTGTCTTGCTAGGTGACCTAACCTGGGACATGCTTAAACCCCCTGACCAAGTCCTAAAGCAATGGGACTCTCTAAATCATTCTCAGATTATCACCAATCCCACAAGACATGACTCCAAACACCCAGAAAAGGCTACTCTCCTCAATGTTATCCTCACAAATAATCCTGATAGTTATCAGTCTGGTGTTTTCTGTAATGACCTTAGTGATCACTGTTTTACAGCCTGTGTTTGTAATGTCTGCTCAGTGAAACAACCTGCCCTGATTTGTCATAGACTCCTTCATCAACTGGCCTCTGTAAAATGGTATAGAATCAGCTTGATCCCCTCTGTCGAAGACGCTTGGACTTTATTTTTTGATATTTAAAGTGGTATTGTTAACAAATACGCCCCCAAAAAGAAAATGAGAATTAAAAACAGGTTCAGCCCCTGGTTCGACCGTGACCTTGCAGAGTTACTCCACCTCAACAATTGCATTTGGCAAAAGGCTTGGCACACGCATATTCAAGCTGACTGGCTCTCGTTCAGGCAAATGAGAAATACGTGCACTCAGGCTATCCGGAAGGCCAAAGTTAGTTACTTTAAGGAGCAGTTCTCTCTCTGTAGGTCTTACCCCAAGAGGTTCTGGAAATGGTTAGAGACCTGGAGAATAAACCCTCCTCCTCACAGCTGCCCATGTCCCTTAATGTTGATGATGTGGTTGTTACTGACAAGAAGCACATGGCTGAGTTCTGTAATCACCACTTCATTAAGTCAAGATTCCTATTTGACTCAGCCATGCCTCCTTGCCCATCCAACATTTCCTCATCTTCCACCCCTTCTAATGCGACTATCCCCAATGCATCTCCCTATTTTTCCCCTGCCCCTCTACAAAGTTTCTCACTGCAGGCAGTCACTGAGTCTGAGGTGCTAAAGGAGCTCCTTAAACTTAAACCCCAAAAACCCATCTGGGTCAGATAGTTTAGACCAGGGGTGTCAAACATACGGCCCGCGGGCCGGAACCGGCCCCCAAGGAGGTTCGATCAGGCCCGCAGGATAATTTGAAAGTGGAAAAAATGCATAAAAGACATGGAATTAATATTTTTAATTCGCTGCAATTCATGGATTATCCGCTAAGGGGCGCACTCTTTCCATCAGAGTAGAAGACAAGCCGCATCACTGAGACAGACTGAAAACAGCAGACGGTATCAATGCGCCATCTGCTGCTTGTTACGACGTTGTTAATACCTTGGTCTCTACCTCTCCGCTACACCCTCATTAGCCAAAATGTCGTTATCCAAACGGAGAAAAGTAGATAAGGAGTGTAGAATTTTCAAAGAAAAATGGACCACGTCCTATTTATTTACAGAGATGCACGGAAAACCTTCGTGCTTGGTGTGTTTGCAACAAGTTTCGGTATTGAAGGAATATAATATTCGACGCCACTACGAGACTCATCACAGCGAAAAATATGACGGCTTGCAAGGACAACTGAGAAGAGATAAGATTAACGAATTGCTGGCGGGTCTGAGGAAACAGCAGTCAACTTTCATCCAGAGCCGAGAAGTCAGTGAAGCAGCGGTAAATTCGAAATTCAGCTAGAGATAATTGATTTGCAGTGTGATGCAGATTTGAAGGGCAAATTTGCCTCTGTAGGTCTGGACAGATTTTATCAGTATCTACTACCAGGGTACCCCAAATTAACAGCCCTGGCTGCTAAAATTTTGTGCATGTTTGGGACAACCTACCTTTGTGAACAAATTTTCTCAGTAATGAATATCAATAAAACAAAAATGCGTTCAAGGCTCACAAACAAGCACTTAAATGACATTCTGAAAGTGACAGCTAGTCAGGACATGACACCTGGTGTTGATGCACTTGTACAGGCCAAAAGATGCCAAGTTTCAGGAACAAATACAAGTCCAGACTAGACTAACACCTTTAAAATGCTGCCTTAGATACTGTTTGCATTGAAAGAATACAGCTCTGTGAAGATGAATCCTTACTGTGGTGATTTAAAAAATGTGCACTTTAATGTTAGTCAGCAGCTTCAAAACAAAAGTTGTGTGATGGAATTCTACTGTTCATACAACTCCATAAATTTTCAATTTCGTGGAGCAGTGTAGCAGAGTATGGTATAATTTTAATGGTCCGGCCCACTTGACATCTCCCTAGGCCGTATGTGGCTCACGATGCGAAATGAGTTTGACACCCCTGGTTTAGACCCTTTCTTCTTTAAGGTTGCAGCCCCTTTCATCTCCAAGCCTATCTCCAACCTTTTTATTCTGTCTTTCCTTTCTGGGGAGGTTCCCATTTCTTGGAAGGCAGCCACAGTTCATCCTTTATTTAAAGGGGGAGATCAAGCTGATCCTAGCTGTTAGACCTATTTCTATTTTGCCCTGTTTATCAAAAGTGTTGGAAAAACTTGGCAATAATCAACTGACTGGCTTTCTTGATTCCTATAGTATTCTCTCGGGTGTGCAATCTGGTTTCCGCTCAGGTTATGGATGTGTCACTGCAACCTTAAAGGTCCTCAATGATGTCAACATTGCCATTTATTCTAAGCAATATTGTGCTGATTTTCTTATTCACTTGACCAAAGCTTTTGATACGGTAGACCATTCCATTCTTGTGGGCCGGCTAAGGAGTATTGGTGTCTCTGAGGGGTCTTTGGGCTGGTTTGCTAACTACTCTCAAAGAGTGTAGTGTATAAAGTCAGAAAATCTGCTCTCTCAGCCACTGCCTGTCACCAAGGGAGTACCCCAAGGCTCTATCCCTGGCCCCACGCTCTTCTCAATTTACATCAACAACATAGCTCAGGCAGTAGGAAGCTCTCTCATCCATGTATATGCAGATGATACAGTCTTATACTAAGCTGACCCCTGCCCAGATTTTGTGTTAAATGCTCTAGAACAATGCTTTCTTAGTCTCCAAAAAGCTTTCTCTACCCTTAACCTTGTTCGAAACACCTCCAAAACAAAGGTCATGTGGTTTGGTAAGAAGAAAGCCCCTCTTCCCACAGGTGTTATTACAACCTCTGAGGATTCAGAGCCTGAGGTAGTCACCTCATACAAGTACTTGGGAGTATGGCTAGACGGTGCACTCTCCTTCTCTCAGCACATATCAAAGCTGCAGGCTAAAGTTAAATCTAGACTTGGTTTCCTCTATCGTAATCGTTCCTCTTTCACCCCAGCTGCCAAACTAACCCTGATTCAGATGACCATCCTACCCATGCTAGATTACGGAGACATCATTTATAGATCGGCAGGTAAGGGTGCTCTCAAGCGGCTAGATGTTCGTTACCATTCGGCCATAAGATTTGCCACCAATGCTCCTTATAGGACACATCACTGCACTCTATACTCCTTTGTAATCTGGTCATCTCTGTATACCCGTCACAAAACCCACTGTTTGATGCTTATTTATAAAACCCTCTTGGGCCTCACTCCCCCCTATCTGAGATATCTACTGCGGCCCTCATCGTCCACATACAACACCCGTTCTGCCAGTCACATTCTGTTAAAGGTCCCCAAAGCACACACATCCCTGGGTCGCTCCTCTTTTCAGTTCACTACAGCTAGCGACTGGAACGAGCTGCAACAATCCCTTAAACTGGACAGTTTTATCTCAGTCTCTTCATTCAAAGTCTCAATCATGGACACTCTTACTGACAGTTGTGGCTGCTTTGCGTGATGTATTGTTGTCTCTACCTTCTTGACCTTTGTCCCTTCTTGACCTTTGTCCTTTGTTTTGTGCTACTACCATGTTGTGTTGCTACCATGTTGTTGTTATGTTGTGTTGCTACCATGTTGTTGTTATGTTGTGTTGCTAGCATGCTGTTGTCATCTGTTGCTCCCTTGCTATGTTGTTGTCTTAGGTCTCTCTTTCTGTAGTGTTGTGCTGTCTCTCTTGTTGGGATGTCTGTTTTGTCCTATATTTATATTGTATTGATTACTGTTTTTTAATCCCAGGCCCCCGTCCCTGCAGGAGGCCTTTTGCCTTTTGGTAGGCCGTCATTGTAAGTATAAATTGGTTCTAAACTGACTTGCCTAGTAAAAATAAAACATTTCTAAAATCTGATTTTGCTTTGTCATTATGGGTAAAAAAAAACAATTTAATCAATTTTAGAATAAGGCTGTAAAGTAACAAAATGACGAAAAGTCAAGGTGTCTGAATACTTTCCAAATGCACTGTACATACATTTATTGGGAAATAAATTAGCAAGTTACAAGTGTTTGGCTAATGTTTAGAACTAAAATGTCACTGTTCATATGGACTCCTGAACCTGTAAATTACTCACTTTGCAACTGAAGACTCTGATACAAGTCTGCCTTACTATCACCTCCCCGGGGATGGCACAGATTACAAAATACCATAAAGAGCAATGCATCAAAATAAGTATTTTGAAATGTGTTTAATTAAAATACACATGTTGTATTTTAAAATGTAGAAATTCATTTGCAGGAACATGGTCCGAATTGCAACAATACTGTTAGTAACAGTTACAGAAACGTTTTACTTGCCATGACTGTGATATGTTGTATTTTTCTACCTTAGTTGAATGCACTGACTGTAAGTCACTCCAGATATGAGTGTCTGCTAAATTACCAAAATGTAAATGTACAGTGGGGCAAAAAAGTATTTAGTCAGCCACCAATTGTGCAAGTTCTCCCACTTAAAATGATGAGAGAGGCCTGTAATTTTCATCATAGGTACACTTCAACTATGACAGACAAAATGAGAAAAAAAATCCAGAAAATCACATAGCATGTAGGATTTTTAAGGAATTTATTTGCAAATTATGGTGGAAAATAAGTATTTGGTCAATAACAAAAGTTTATCTCAATACTTTGTTAAATACTCATTGTTGGCAATGACACAGGTCAAACATTTTCTGTAAGTCTTCACAAGGTTTTCACACACTGTTGCTGGTATTTTGGCCCATTCCTCCATGCAGATCTCCTCTAGAGCAGTGATTCTTTGGGGCTGTTGCTGGGCAACACAGACTTTCAACTCCCTCCAAAGATTTTCTATGAGGTTGAGATCTGGAGATTGACTAGGCCTCTCCAGGACCTGGAAATGCTTCTTACGAAGCCACTCCTTCGTTGCCTGGAGGGTGTGTTTGGGATCATTGTCATGCTGAAAGACCCAGCCACGTTTCATCTTCAATGCCCTTGCTGATGGAAGGAGGTTTTCACTCAAAATATCACGATACATGAACCCATTCATTCTTTCCTTTACACGGATCAGTCGTCCTGGTCGCTTTGCAGAAAAACAGCCCCCAAGCATGATGTTTCCACCCCCATGCTTCACAGTAGGTATGGTGTTCTTTGGATTCAACTCAGCATTCTTTGTCCTCCAAACACGACGAGTTGAGTTTTTACCAAAAAGTTATATTTTAGTTTCATCTGACCATATGCCATTCTCCCAATCTTCTTCTGGATCATCCAAATGCTCTCTAGCAAACTTCAGACGGGCCTGGACATGTACTGGCTTAAGCAGGGGGACACGTCTGGCACTGCAGGATTTGAGTTCCTGGCGGCGTAGTGTGTTACTGATGGTAGGCTTTGTTACTTTGGTCCCAGCTCTCTGCAGGTCATTCACTAGGTCCCCCGTGTGGTTCTGGGATTTTTGCTCACCGTTCTTGTGATCATTTTGACCCCATGGGGTGAGATCTTGTGTGGAGCCCCAGATCAGTGGTCTTTTATGTCTTCCATTTCCTAATAATTGCTCCCACAGTTGATTTCTTCAAACCAAGCTGCTTACCTATTGCAGATTCAGTCTTCCCAGCCTGGTGCAGGTCTACCATTTTGTTTCTGGTGTCCTTTGACAGCTCTTTGGTCTTGGCCATAGTGGAGTTTGGAGTGTGACTGTTTGAGGTTGTGGACAGGTGTCTTTTATACTGATAACAAGTTCAAACAGGTACCATTAATACAGGTAAAGAGTGGAGGACAGAGGAGCCTCTTAAAGAAGAAGTTACAGGTCTGTGAGAGCCAGAAATCTTGCTTGTTTGTAGGTGACCAAATACTTATTTTCCACCATAATTTGCAAATAAATTACTTAAAAATCCTACAATGTGATTTTCTGGATTTTTTTTCTCATTTCGTCTGTCATAATTGAAGTGTATCTATGATGAAAATTATAGGCCTCTCGCATCATTTTAAGTGGGATAACTTGCACAATTGGTGGCTGACTAAATACTTTTTTTGCCCCACTGTATAAGTGAAAATGATCAAACCAACTGCAAATCACACTGGGTATTATTATTGGCCTTTTTTGAGACTGAGCTCATTAGAATAATACTCAGCATCCCTTGCTGATTGTCCATTTTTACATATACAGTACATGTATATTTAGTTAATTTAGCAGACACTCTTAACACACCATAGTGCCACCAGACTTCTGATACCAATACAGTGTGAAAGGGGGCAACAAAATTGTGAACTGCTATTAAAAATAGTATAGAAAAGGGTTTTGTATTTTGAAAATACAAACTACAGCTCTCAAAAGTATCTTGTTACAAAATACATTGGAGTGTAGTAATTGCCCAGTGTAATGCAAATGACAAAATACATGTAACAGAAATACTGCACATCTCTGCACCTTCCTTGGCTGTAGGGGTCCTATATTTCACATGGATCAGGAGGGCAGAAATATACAACCTGAGTGGGAATATCCACCAATTTTAACATTTTTTCACCCACAATCTGCATTCAGAATCAAATCAAATGTATTTATATAGCCTTTCTTACATCAGCTGATATATCAAAGTGCTGTACAGAAACCCAGCCTAAAACCCCAAACGGCAAGCAATACAGGTGTAGAAGCACGGTGGCTAGGAAAAACTCCCATGAAAGGCCAAAACCTAGGAAGAAACCTATAGAGGAACCAATCTATGAGGGGTGGCCAGTCCTCTTCTGGCTGTGCCGGGTGGAGATTATAACAGAACATGGCAAAGATGATCATAAGTGACCAGCATGGGCAAATAATAATAATCACAGTAGTTGTCGAGGGTGCAACAAGTCAGCACCTCAGGAGTAAATGTCAGTTGGCTTTCCATAGCCAATCATTGAGAGTATCTCTACCGCTCCTGCTGTCTCTAGAGAGTTGAAAGCAGCAGGTCTGGGACAGGTAGCACGTCTGGTGAACAGGTCAGGGTTCCATAGCCGCAGGCAGAACAGTTGATACTGGAGCATCAGCACAGCCAGGTGAAGTCATCATGCCAGGTAGTCCTGAGGCATGGTCCTAGGGCTCAGGTCCTCCGAGAGAGAGAAAGAAAGAAAGAGAGAGAGAGAATTAGAGAGAGCATACTTAAATTCACACAGACTACCGGATAAGACAGGAGAAATACTCCAGATATAACAGACGAGCCCCCCGACACAAACTACTGCAGCATAAATACTTGAGGCTGAGACAGGAGGGGTCAGGAGACACTGTGGCCCCATCCGATGACATCCCCCAGACAGGGCCAAACAGGCAGGATATAACCCCACCAACTTCGCTAAAGCACAGCCCCCACACCACTAGAGGGATATCTTCAACCACCAATTTACCATCCTGAGACAAGGCCGAGTATAATCCACAAAGATCTCCGCCACGGCACAATCCTGCCTGCCAGGATTACATTTTTTTTTACTACCTAAACCATCTAAACTGGAACAACCATTTCAGTAACAGGTGCAATAAATCCAACAAACAGATTAGATTAGTTTAGAAAAATGTTTATTTTTTGTGTAGCATAAGATACATTTATGTATTAATAAATCAATCAAAGTACCTTTCAAAAACACAGACATTGAAATAAAGAATACAAACAATTATGAAACTGTAATAGAGCACACTGGTAAATATTATAATGATGGGTGTGGTTATGCAGACCAGCTTGACCAGCTAGACCATGCTGGACCAGCATACACTCAAAAAAACAAGGTTATTGAGGGGTTCTTCGTCAGGGGCGAGGGTGATACAGTGTGTGTAACCATATTTTACATAGCATGTTATGAAGTGTCCCTTACTGCGGGGATGGTTGTATAGAGCCTTCCTGTTCTTTCCCTCTCCACCATGTTTGCCTTTTATGTCATGAAAATGCTAAACTGATAAAACCTTTCTTTAATTGTACGGTACACCACAGGCAAACAGCAACAATACTTTTTTTTTTTTAAGCTGAATGAAGGTGTTATTGATGTAAAAGGACAGTAGTCTGCTGATTACTTAAGACTATACCTCCCTTGTGAATTGATCGCACAACCTCTTGGTTGCTAATGACCTGAATTTCCTGCTAAACTACCAGGTCAGTGGGCAAAGCATAGATTGACCACAGATTTAATGGCAAGAATATTGTTCTACACTTTGATAAAAGTTGGCCAGAATCAAGTCACTAACTGCCTAATTATCTGACAACACCAACATAATAAATTTGCAGTGCTCAGGGAGACAATGTAATGTGTGCTTAAACACTTTGACCTTGCAAGCATGAATAAGCATGAATATGCATGAATATTTCAGCTTTACCACCAGGGACAGCTTTATTAGAAAGAACATATATCCACACACTCTCAAAATTAGGGTACAGAGTTTTACCCTATTTTACCATATTTGGGGACATGGTCTAATGTTCATGTATTTGTGCCAACCGTCAGTGGAAGTGTTGTACCGGTTTAAGTGGTTGAGCACCACTTTTAACGATGTCAGGTTTGAGCTATTAAATGGTTACTGTGCAATTCTCACTAATTTAATGGAAGTTAATTGTGTGGAAGTTGCTGTCAATACGGCATTATTGAATTGGCAACCTGCTGTCAGTAAATGATAGTGAAATTCCATGAAATGTAGTAGTCTGTAACTGGTAGTAACTCATTGGCAAAGTTAATGTCAGTAAGTTACAGTAACATACTTTCAACTAGCAGCTCGCTGTACCTTCAATGAACCTTTTTGATTACAAGGAAGCTTAAAACATTAGGAGTCCCACACTTGGGACCCAGCCTCTAGGTTGGAAGATTACTGACTGTCATGCCACACCATCAGGTCAGTGAGTATGACATAGATCAACCACAGTAAGTTGCTGTGAATTTTACAGAAACGACTTGTAGCAAGCTGACACGAGCTTACTGGGAAATGGATAGTAACACCATAACAGTGCAGCCCCGATAAGGAACAAATAAGGCATCAACTTAATTCTTCCTTAATTTAATGCTAAAACCACTTAAACTGGTACAACGCTTCTACTAACGGTTGGCACAAATGCACCATCTTTGGACCATGTCCCCAAATATGCTAATATGACCTTGCCAGCACTTTTCCCCACCTACAAGGTACGGTGAACAAACAACAAGTAATATTACAACAATAGCTAGGTTTCCATCCAATTGGCGACAGATTTTGTTAAAAATATTATCAATATAAAAACAATATGAGTAAATTCACATGTGCTGAATAAAAAATAAAGGTTAAATGTGTTTGCGTCGCATTTTCAACTATACTGATGGTTTTCCCACGAAAAAATGTGTTATATAGCGAGTGTGAAAACTCTGGTATTGGCACATTCCCTCTAGTCATGTACTTTACTCGCTTACAAAGGTTGAATGGAAACCTGATTAATAAAACCTTCATTTAACAGTAAAAATACTGTGTTTTTACTTCAACTCAGTAGCTGGTAACTTACAGTCAAATTACAGGTATTTTTTATACTGTGTGCCATAAGCACATCTGAAGTATACTAAAAGTATAATTGTATAACCTGTCATTAGTTCTACCTGGAACCAGAGGGTTCTTCATGAGAGTGTTCTAAATGGAACTCAAGAGGGTTCTCCTACCTACATGGACAAATCACAGGGTCGTACATGGCACCCAAAAAGGTTCCCCCATAGGGACAAATGACAATGTCAACTGGTTATATTTCTTAACAATATTTTTCACACCTACAGATCAGTTGGCGTAGCAGGAAGTTCAGGTTGCTGGCATCAGTAAGGTTGTGAATTCAAATCCCAATTGAGGGAATTGAAGTAATCAGGATTTGAAGTTCTAAGAACTTTGCTGGTCAGCAAAACCAGTATTTTCTTTTGAATTGGTTGTTTCAAGATCTGTGTTTTTGAATTTTGAATGAATCTTACTTTACACAGACGAACACAACAAAGGCTGGTGTGCCAGTGAAAACACAACGAAGGCTGGTCTGCCAGCATAACCACCTAGATTGCCAATCACTGTTTTTATTTTATTTTAATTAGCTTTATTTAACTACGTAGGCAAGTCAGTTAAGAATACGTTCTTATTTAAATCTGTTGCATACAATAAGCTTCTATTCTCCCTGTCACAGGGGGATTTATGGGTGATGAAATCGTCAACCCTGTTACTGTCAACCGTGTTACAGTCAACCCTCTTACTTTATCTTGCACTTATTAGGCAATTACTATATTATTTTATTTATTTAAAATGTGTTTTTTATTAAGATGAACATGTGACCTTTATGACAGAATGTTAAAATTAGGTGAAATCAAAAGAAACCGATTTGGTGGAACAACGCTACTACTGATATTTTCTGTTTTGCATTTAATCTCTGGCATAGGCTATCTTAGTCCAGGTCCTGTGATGTGTTCAGATGTGTGTAATTCTTCTCCGCTAATCGTTTGTATCTTTATTAAGCCATCAACTGGAACAGATGTAACTCTGATCTCTTGATCCATACCCTTTACATCTATGTGTCTGTGCATGTGTGTCGTGTGGGTCTGTGTGTTTGCGTGTGTGCATGGGTATATATGTGTCTTGTGTGTGTGTGTGCGTGTGTGTGTGTGTGTGTGTGCGTGCGTGTGTGTGTGTGTGCGTACGTGCGTGTGTGTGTGCATGTGTGTGTGTCAGGGTTTATCTGTGGCCTACTCTCAGAGAGCCGGATGTGTTTGTAGGCCACCTGCTTTATCTGTGACAGAGGAAGTGGGAAACTGTTGCCAATAACCAAACAAACTGGATGATCAGAATAGAGATAGAACAAGTAGTGAACAAAAGATCTTTAGATAGATTCAAACTTCTTGCTCTGCCTAATTACATTTTAATCCATACAATATACAACCTCAAAACACTTCTATGCCCGTTTCAGAATGATTTGAAGTATCAGTCACAGCACTCCTGTACAATTTCGTTATATAGCTATTTCCTGCATGACTTACACTATATTTACAATAGTATGTGGACACCCCTTCAAATTAGTGCATTCGGCTATTTCAGCCACACCCGCTGCTGACAAGTGTATAAAATCGAGCATACAGCCATGCAATCTCCATAGACAAACATTGGTAGTAGAATTACCTTACTGAAGAGCTCAGTGGCTTTCATTGTGGCACCGTAATAGATGGTCACCTTCCAACAATGTCCGTTCATCAAATTTCTGCACTGCTTGTGCTGCCCCGGTCAACTGCAAGTGCTGTTATTGTGAAGTGGAAATGTCTAGGAGCAACAATGGCTCAGCCGCGAAGTGGTAGGCCACACAAGCTCACAGAACTGGACCGCTGAGTGCTGATGCGCGTAGTTGTAGTAATTGTCTGTCCTCGGTTGCAACACTCATTACCAAGTTCCAAACAGACTCTGTAAGCAACATCAGCACAATAACTGTTCGTCGGGAGCTTCATGAAATGGGTTTCCATGGCCGAGCTCCCACACACAGCCTGAGATCACTGTGCGCAATGCCAAGCATCGGCTGGAGTGGTGTAAAGCTCGCCGCTATTGGACTCTGGAGCAGAGGAAACACCTTCACCATCTGGCAGTCTGACGGACGAATCTGGGAACCAGTTTGGCGAAAGCCCTTTCCTGTTTCAGCATGACAATGCCCCCGAGGTCCAAACAGAAATGGTTTGTCGAGATCTGTGTGGAAGAACTTGACTGGAATTCACATAGCCCTGACCTCAACTCCAACGAACACCTTTGGGATGAATTGGAATGCCGACTGCGAGCCAGGCCTAATTGCCCAACAGTAATGCTCTTGTGGCTGAATGGAAGCAAATCCCCACAGCAATGTTCCAACATCTAGTGGAAAGCCTTCCCAGAAGAGTAGAGGCTGTTATAGTAGCAAAGGGAGGACCAACTCCATATTAATGCCCATAATGTTTTTGATTGCCTGTGCATGCGTGTGTGTGTGTGTGTGTGTTTGACCTGTGTGTGTGTATGTGTGCGTGCGTGCATACGCATTTGTGTGTGTGTGTGTGTGTTTGACCTGGGAGGTGATTGACAGTGCTCTTTTCTGTTTCATCTCGGGGGTTCACATCAGCAATCAGAATTCCAGGGAGCTTCGTCTGACTGGTCGGAATATATGGAGGACGGGACATTATCAGGTACAGAAATGAACACAAACGTCCTGTTCTCTCTTCCTTTCATCATCCTCTCTACTCCTGCTCTCGTTACTCCTTCATTCTCTTCCTCTCCTCCTTTCCCTCCACATTTCTGTGGCTGCTGCCAACACACTGTCATTGACACTGACCCAACTCCAGCCACTTTAATAATGGGAATTGATGGGAAATGATGTAAATATATCACTAGCCACTTTAAACAATGCTACCTTATATAATGTTACTTACCCTACATTATTCATCTCATATGCATACGTATATACTGTACTCTACATCATCGACTGCATCCTTATGTAATACATGTATCACTAGCCACTTTAACTATGCCACTTTGTTTACTTTGTCTACATACTCATCTCATATGTATATACTGTACTCGATACCATCTACTGTATGCTGCTCTGTACCATCACTCACTCATATATCCTTATGTACATATTCTTTATCCCCTTACACTGTGTATAAGACAGTAGTTTTAGAATTGTTAGTTAGATTACTTGTTGGTTATCACTGCATTGTCGGAACTAGAAGCACAAGCATTTCGCTACACTCGCATTAACATCTGCTAACCATGTGTATGTGACAAATACAATTTGATTTGATTTGATTTGATTTGATTTTATATATTTGGGAAGGAAAACCCCTGGCACGTACTGTGATCTCATATTGGAAAAACAAAACATAACATTTGTGTGTGGAGAGATGGGTCTGTGGAAAATATCATCATAAAACATTTTCTCACTGCAATAAACCACCAAATTATTGTTTTGCTTCCCAAGTTGACTTTGTTCATATTCTACAGCATTCAAAAGTATACTGTATTTAGGTTTTTCTTGTTAATGTTTTCTTGGAACTCTAAGTACAAAGGAAATACTTCTGAGGGATCATAACCTTTTCCCCTCCATGTCTTGTTATGTTCAGACTGAAGTAAACTGCAAGAGGAGTACTCATTAAAACGTCTGTATCTGTGGTGATGTAGGGATGTGGAAAAAAGGATAGCCTGCTTGAGTTTGTTTGTATATGTATATATGTGTGTGTGTGTGTGTGTGTGTGTGTGTGTGTGTGTGTGTGTGTGTGTGTGTGTGTGTGTGTGTGTGTGTGTGTGTGTGTGTGTGTGCGCGTGTGTGTCACTGGCGTACCAGACACCCCACAACCACAGGCTCTGGGAGCCCACAACCATGACATAAGATTTAAGTGCCTTTGAACGGGATATGGTAGTAGGTGCTAGTGTGTTAAGAATTTCAATGCTGCTAGAATGGTCCATCACCCAAAGGACATCCAGCCAGCTTGACACAACTGTGGGAAGCATTGGAGTCAAAATGGGCCAGCATCCCTGTGGAACACTTTCCACATATTGTAGAGTCCATGCCATGACGAATTGAGTCTGTTCTGCAGGCAAAAGGGGGCGCAACTTGTACACTCAGTGGAAACTGTGGTACGCCACTGGTGTGTGTGTGTTCAAGCACCTTGCCAGGATTTCTGAGGGTGGCTCATTACAGACGGTTACCTAGGCGATAGGTCTCGGGACAATGTCTGGGTGGGGCCAATGGCAAGCTGATTATTAGTGTGTGTGTGCGTGCGTGCATGTGTGCGTGTGTGTGTGTGTGTGTGTATGCCAGGAGTACTCAGGGGACAGATGGGTAACATGGCTGCCCCGATTAGCTTTCCAAAGGGGGGTGCATTGATTGTCAAATATCAGCCAGTGTCTACACGTGCATGCATGTGTGTTTAGCATCCCTTACTCTCATTGATAGTATAGAAGAGGTACATGTTCCAGATGCTTTTAAAGGATTAACATCTTTAACTCTTTCTGTATATGACACACACACACACAAACACACACACACACACTCTCCTTCCAGTTCTCTGCTGCCAATGACTGGAACGAACTACAAAAATCTCTGAAACTGGAAACACTTATCTCCCTCACTAGCTTTAAGCACCAACTGTCAGAGCAGCTCACGGATTACTGCACCTGTACATAGCCCACCTATAATTTAGCCCAAACAACTACCTCTTTCCCAACTGTATTTAATGTATTTATTTATTTTGCTCCTTTGCACCCCATTATTTTTTATTTCTACTTTGCACATTCTTCCATTGCAAAACTACCATTCCAGTGTTTTACTTGCTATATTGTATTTACTTTGCCACCATGGCCTTTTTTGCCTTTACCTCCCTTCTCACCTCATTTGCTCACATTGTATATAGACTTGTTTATACTGTATTATTGACTGTATGTTTGTTTTACTCCATGTGTAACTCTGTGTCGTTGTATCTGTCGAACTGCTTTGCTTTATCTTGGCCAGGTCGCAATTGTAAATGAGAACTTGTTCTCAACTTGCCTACCTGGTTAAATAAAGGTGAAATAAATAAACACACACACATACACACACACACGCACACATACATACACGCACACATACATACATACACACACACACACACACACACACACACACACACACACACACACACACACACACACACACACAAACTGTACCCAGGCAGACAGAACATCTGTTAACTTCTCATAGATGTTGTTGGCACACAGTAGGTGAAATCTATTCCTGGGTCCAACATAAAGTTCCCTGTCCCTGTCATGGGGTATGTTGGTTATTTGGCCTGTGTGTCTCAGATAGGGCGTGAGAGTTCATTTCAGACACAATGGGGTTTCTTTATTTCCTGATAACAGTGTTCCCCATTTCCTAAAGTCTGTTGTTGAAAAGAGAGTGTGACGTACACACCACACACAGACACACACTGTCACACCCCACACACACACACTGACCTTGATTTCCCTCATGTCTTTTCCGGTGGTTGTGGTGTGTGTTTTGGGAAGGCCTCTGTGAACTCTTTCCTGTGTTGGAAATCCTGCTTATTCAGCTTAATCACACACACACAGACAGACAGACGGGTGGATGGACGGATGGACAGTCAGATAGAAATTCTCCATTGTTCTCTCCTCTGGGCTCAATTATTCACCATCCACATTTGACTGTTCTTTATATCGTTGTGATTCATTGTGTCATCTCTGTAAGTCTGTGTGTGTTTCCTTATACTGCATGAACAATTTCAGTGGCTGAACACTTGTTTTCACCCCATATGCTAGCTAAATAGAGATTATGAATGCTTTCATTGAGACGGGAGGTACCGTACGTACGTCTGACCAGAAGTGACACAGAAAGAGTGTTCCATGGAGTATCAGCTAATGTAAACCGTGTGTTCCTTACTCCAACACAGGAAGACAGAGCTTACCCCACAACAACAGTAAAACAGGTTATGGAAGGAACATGCAAAAAGGATTGGATATTCCAATGTCAGTTGAGTTGTTTGTTAATAAAGCTATATTCAATTCTGAACGTTCCCTAATATGGTGGCCATTCCAACCATAACAGATCTGGGAACATCACTTCTAGTAATACTAATCCAATGACAATGACTGTGCTCAGTCAGCAGGAAGAGCTATGTACTGCTTTCCCAAACTGTGTATGCGGTAGGTCTCTGTGGCATTTACAAGGTTAAAACAGGATTTATTCCTATTGATTACTTTGGCAGGGTCTAAATCTGTATGACCTCAGTCACAGATACATACACACGCATGGACACATACACACGCATGGACACATTCACATGCACACACACACAAACACAGAGAGAGAGAGATTGTGGTGAAACTCTAAAATAGTTATTTTTAATAGTATAGAACATTGTGCATTATTGTATATCTTGGTAATGAGTAAACCTCGGGCTCTGAGTTACAGTCATTGGGTCCAATCCTCCCACAGATCCAGATAACATCTGTCTATAGAACAGGCCTAAAGTCCTTCACAACTAGGTCACACACAGAAGGACTTTATTTGTGTACCCTGCATGTACCATTATGTACCATTATTTACTATTTATCTATCGACATTGGCTGAACTTCATACAACCCACTGGACACACAATGTTTGAATCAGCACTGTTTCCACGTCATTTCACTGAAATGACATTGAACCAATGTAGAATAGATGTCGAGTGTATAACCTTGTTATTATATTTTTATTGTGTTACTGTTTTCCTTTCATTTATTTAGCAAATTTGTCTTACTATTTTAAAACTCTGCATTGTTGGTTAGGGGCTCATATGTAAGCATTTCATAGTAAGGTCTACACCTGTTGTATTCGGTGCATGTGGATTTGATTTGATTTGGACTATCTTGCACAGGCTCTATGCACACTCACTGGACTCTACCAACACACTCACACATACCACACACACACACACACACACACACACACACACACACATTCAAACTCTTTCACGCTCTTCACATACACTGCTGCTAGTCTGTTTATTACAGTTTTTAACAATCACTTTGGCACTAATTTCAGAACCTTGTGGTCCTTTTTCAAAACTCTAGACACAAAACTCAAAACGGTCATCACTTGTAACACGTTCTGTCCAATGTTCAAAACACTGCATTGTGCATTCATATCGTTAAAGAAACCTTGCACTTGCAGAATCATTGGTTCAAATAACTCATTAATCATGAAATACCATCGGACCATTCATTTAGATCACCCACACACAAGATAACGATAACGAGTTTCACTGTGTAGTTGTTCGTACAATCATTAAATATTGTAGTACAAAATATGTGATACATGTTTCCTTAAGCTACTATACGTAAATAATACACTGTAAAAGGACTAGTAGAGAGAATACTACAGACACAGTGGAATAATTGAACAAAATATGAAATTTATTGATGAAATACAATAAAATCACAACATATGTTTCTTTGAATCAAAGCAAAAATAATGAACAAAAAAACAAAAAAAACAGTTAAAGGTCAACTGCAGTGTTCCTCACCTGGCTTACTGTAAAACATCACTGCAGTGTTCCTCACCTGGCTTACTGTAAAACATCACTGCAGTGTTCCTCACCTGGCTTACTGTAAAACATCACTGCAGTGTTCCTCACCTGGCTTACTGTAAAACATCACTGCAGTGTTCCTCACCTGGCTTACTGTAAAACATCACTGCAGTGTTCCTCACCTGGCTTACTGTAAAACATCACTGCAGTGTTCCTCACCTGGCTTACTGTAAAACATCACTGCAGTGTTCCTCACCTGGCTTACTGTAAAACATCACTGCAGTGTTCCTCACCTGGCTTACTGTAAAACATCACTGCAGTGTTCCTCACCTGGCTTACTGTAAAACATCACTGCAGTGTTCCTCACCTGGCTTACTGTAAAACATCACTGCAGTGTTCCTCACCTGGCTTACTGTAAAACATCACTGCAGTGTTCCTCACCTGGCTTACTGTAAAAAGCTAAACAAAAGATTGATTACTGTACTTCTATATTTCCATCAACCCTGTCTTGTGGATTTGGCCAAAGGTTCTCATCCACATCACAATGGATGAACATCTTGGGAAGAATCTTCGGGCATGGCGAATCCAGGCCTGACACTGGTCTGCCGTGATGTCATTGCATGCATCCATGGCCTGGAGAAGGGTGGCTTGTTCGTGAGGGAGCCTATCATATACCTCCCACCTCCATGTGGAGAAGAATTCCTCAATCGGGTTAAGGAAAGGAGAGTATGGGATAAGCACAGGGTGGTCAATTGTGGATGGACCTGAAACCATGCTTGCACCATTTGAGCATGGTAGAACCTGACATTATCCCACACAATGACATAGGTCACGCCATCAGCTCTACAGACCTGATTTAGCTCATCAAGGACTGTTACATTCGAACAGCGAATCATGTGGCTGCCTGCAACTCAATATATAGAGTATATAGAGAAGAGAGTATATAGGGTAGAGAGTAAAACAGTGGTGTGCAGAAGGGCATCTCTTAACGTACAACACCGTGAATAATTCAGTCTGTTGTGGAGGCAAAAGGGGGTCCTACACAGTACTAGATAGGTGTACCTAATAAAGTGGCCGGTGAGTGTACAGTAATGTCAAATCTGAAAACATGGCCTGGAAAAGTGGTACATGGGACCATAGAAACAGTGTCTGATAAAGAATGATGATGAAATATTACATCCATAGATAATGTCGTCCAATTGGTTCATGTTCCACAGTACGTCCTGCGTCTGGTGTTAACCTGCCACCATCCCTATGGAACATTTCTGGCATCATTTATTTCAGCTCATGAAACATGTTACGTTTATATTTTTGTAATACAATACTTTGATGTTGTTGTGTCATTTTGAACAGGTGATTTTAGTTCAATGAACAAATTATCTTAGCTTTATGTGTATTGTATCCAAGCAATTGGAAAAAGTGTTTTGAAAATTAGCATTTTGCTCATTGGTTGTGACTTTTGTGTCTAGAGGGTTAGTGCCAAAGTGATTGTAAAAAAAAACTGTATCTATCCTGCTTGCCTAGTCATTTTTACCCCTCCTTCAAGTACACATTACCTCAATTACCTCATCTACCTCGTACCCTGACCATTGAATCGGGACCGGTACTCCTTGTATAGACTCGTTATTGTTCATTTATTGTGTTACTATTTCCTTGTTTATCTTTTGCAAATATCTCCGCCATTTTAACTCTGCATTGTTGGGAAAAGGCTGGTAAGTTTTATTTCACGGTAAAGTCTACACCTGTTGTATTTGGCGAATGTGACAAATACAACTGATTAAATTGATTTTCTTTCTCACCCATCTACACACAATACCTCAATGACAAAGTGAAAACGTACTGAAATGTACTGGAAATTAAATACAGAAATGTCTCATTTACATAAGTATTCTTACCCCTGAGTCAATACTTTGTAGAAACACATTTGGCAGTGATTACAGCTGTGATTCTTTCTGGGTAAGTCGAAGAGCTTTCCACACCTGGATTGTGCAACATTTGCCCATTATTCTTTTCAAATGTCTTCAAGCTCTGTCAAATTGGTTGGTGAACATTGCTAAACAACCATTTTCAGGTCTTGACATCATTTTTTAAGTAGATTTAAGTGAAAACTGTAACTCGGCCGCACAGGAACATTCACTGTTTTCTTGGTAAGCAACTCCAGTGTAGATTTTGCATTGTGTTTTAGGCTATTTGCCCCGAACATACAACTTTGTATTCAGGACAAAAAGTGAATTGCTTTAGCATATTTTTTTGTCTGTATTACTTTAGTGCCTTGTTGCAAACAGGATGGATGTTTTGGAATATTGTTATTCTGTACAGGCTTCCTACTTTTCACTCTGTCAATTAGGTTAGTATTGTGGAGTAACTACATTGTTGTTGATCCATCCTCAGTTTTCTCCCATAACAGCCATTAAACTCTGTAACTGTTTTAAAGTCACCATTGGCCTCGGTTTCCGTTGGCCTCGGTTTCCTTCCTCTCTGGCAACTGAGTTAGGAAGGACGCCTGTATCTTTGTAGCGACTGGGTGTATTGATACACCATCCAAAGTGTCATTAATAACTTCACCACTCTCAAAGGGATATTCAATGTCTGATTTATTTTTAACCATCTACCAATAGGTGCCCTTCTTTGTGAGACATTATAAAACCTCCCTGGACTTTGTGGTTGAATATGTTTGAAATTCACTGCTCAAATGAGGGACCTTACAGATAATTGTATGTGTGTGGTACATAGATGAAGTAGTCATTTAAACATTGTGTTAAACACTATTATGACACACAGAGTCCATACAGCGTATTATGTGACTTGTTCAGCACATTTTTACTCCTGAACTTATTTAGGCTTCTTATAACAAAGGGGTTGAATACTTATTGACACAATACATTTTTGAAAAATAAATATTTTGAAAAACATAGTTTCACTTTGACATTATGGGGTATTGTGTGCAGGCCAGTGAAAATAAATCTACATTTAATCTAAATCAAAAACATTTCATTTAAATTCAGGCTGTAACCCAACAAAATTAGGAAAAATGCAAGGGGTGTGAATACTTTCTGAAGTCACTGTACGTTTTTAGGCAACGTTTTCACTTCACTTGCTAATAACTTCATATTAAGGACCAAAAGCAATATGTCATGACAACCATGTGGTTTTGACCTATCAACTGAACAGTACTATATTCTGAGAGGAGCAGAGAGAGTAACTTTCACTCACAGGATGACAACCCCGTTACCGTGGTTTAAGATAAGCACCATTTGCTGTTTAAAGAAAAGTCTCTTGACTGAGGAGCAACAGGTCGAGCTGAAATCGTGGCTGGAATGGAGTCAGTGGAGGGATATACACCACATGGAAAACATGTCTTTGATGTGTTTATGATACCATTCCATTTACTCCATTCCAGCCATTATTGTGAGCCGTCCTCCCCTCAGCAGCCCCCACTGACATAGAGAAGGGGCCAAGACACACAGTGGAAACACAGCCTGCCAGGCAACAGTAGATTACCCCAGTGAGAATGGAACAGTATTTACAGCCAGGAACAAATACATCAGACAGATTCACTATTCTACATCCTTACAGTAGACATTACTGTAAAGGTCAGGAGAGGCTACTACTTAAATAACTGTCACCATGGACACTTAAATGGCTTGATTGTATGGGCAATGGTATCAACAATGTTTTGCAGAGTTACCAATTGAAGAGTTTAATTCCAAAACGCTATATACATATTCTGAAATGAATTATGAAAGAGATTATTGTGTTTATTATTTATCTAAACATGGCATGGGATTGTTCAATGACAGATATGTATTTGTTTAAAATCTAGCCTATTACTGAATGATGTCATTTCAAATACTATTTGTTGCAAAATGCTATAATTTCACCTCACTCTCAGAGAAATAAGTAGTACTGCTAGATTTTACACAGTCAAATGTAAAAAAAAAAAAAAAAAAAAATGTTGATAAAGAAATGTACAAATTATACATTTGTGACATCAATATTAAAAAACGTTGACTAAAATAATTTCATACAGTAGTACGCGATCTGTATGTAAAACATTTACATTTGACATTTTAGTCATTTAGCAGATGCTCTTATCCAGAGAGATCATACAGTTTTTATCACTTTGGTACTATTTTCACAAGTATGTGGTTCATTTTCACAAGTACATTACTCCAAACTGGTCACACTTGTAACACAGCCAGTCTTTCATTCAAAACCCGTAATTTTCCATTACTTTTGATTGAAACCATCTCTTACCACACAGCCATTGATTCAAAATATATGTTTATTGTGAAATATAATGAGTACATTGGTTTAATCACCAAAACACATAATGATATCTTTCAATTGAGTAATTTTAACTACCAGTTAATCCAATAGCAAACAACCCAAGATATGTGTTTCAAATCCCCCTTACAAGTGCTGTAAGTAATATGCTACAGTACTGTCACTTGCAGTAGATTAAACAGTTTTCACATTAGGCACACAAATCTATCATTTCTATGAAATCTATCCAATGTGTAATCGAAGGTGTGATCAATGAACACATCCTGCTACAATCTTTCATGTAAATACAGTTGAAGTCAGAAGTTTACATACACCTTAGCCAAATACATTTAATATCAGTTTTTCACAATTTCTGACATTTAATCCGAGTAACAATTCCCTGATTTAGGTCAGTTAGGATCACCACTTTATTTTAAGAATGTGAAATGTCAGAATAATAGCAGAGAGAATGATTTATTTCAGCTTTTATTTCTCTCATCACATTCCCTGTTGGTCAGAAGTTTACATACACTCAATTATTATTTGGTAGCATTGCCTTTAAATTGTTTAACTTGGGTCAAACATTTCGGGTAGCCTTCCACAAGCTTCCCACAATAAGTTGGGTGAATTTTGTCCCATTCCTCCTGACAGAGCTGGTGTAACTGAGTCAAGTTGTAGGACTTTTTTCTCGCACACACATTTTCAGTTCTGCTCACAAATGTTCTATAGGATTGAGGTCAGGGCTTTGTGGTGGCCACTCCAATACCTTAACTTTGTTGTCCTTAAGCCATTTTGCCACAACTTTGGAAGTATACTTGGGGTCATTGTCCATTTGGAAGACCCATTTGCGACCAAGCTTTAACTTCCTGACTGATGTCTTGAGATGTTGCTTCAATATATCCATTTCATTTTCCTCTCATGATGCCATCTATTTTGTGAAGTGGTTCCACCCAGGTTGAAGCCCGCTTCGCCAATGAAGATACACTTGTTATGGTTCACAGCAGCATCAAGCATCATCACCCTCTAAAAACACGGCCACAGCTACCACCACAGGGTCTTCTGACAATTCTGAGGGTAGAGGACAGTATACTGTCAATAGATCATACTGTAAGAATCTATAACATGTCATTTACTGTGAATGTAATGGTAAAGCATAGTGCAAGTCCCACAGACTTAACGGATTTCTTGATTAAATGTTCTCATGATCAAAGACAGTTGATATTTTCAGACTGGGGTAAACTAATCAGGCAGCCTCTGCCATGGTAAGGCCTCTTTTTACCACATGGTCAACGACGATGGGCAGGACTTCCTTAGACACAACAGTTCCCTGCCATCTGCCTCCCTTTCTCTGATGTCCACCTCTTTGACGGAGCCTATGCCCACCTCTTTGACCTCTGACGGAGCCCATGCCCGCCTCTTCAACCTCTTTGATGGGGCCCATGCCCACCTCTCTGACGGGCCCTTGTATAGGAGCTCTTTGATTTGTTCCTATCCCTTGCTGTGTATCCTGCACCATGTTGAAAGAAATTGCAAGTGTTCACATACCATCTTTTATATGGTGACCAATTGTGCTTACCACTATGTGAAATCAATTAGCAATAACAAGTAGTCATTTTGTTTGGTTATCATGTATCATACATGTAATTTAGATGTTTATACTTTACAAACACACATTTTATTTCTGTAGTTCTCAAAATCCATATATAGTAGACCAACCAGTTTAAAATCTATTGGTTTACTAAGTAGTTAAGTGATTAACATTAAGCACAGTTGGATTAAGTGATCGTCAAGTATATTTAAACAAATGAGAAGTATTGTGAGTATTGCACTGTAAGGCAATTACTTTATGAAAGGTATTTGTAGATGTAACACTGATTAGGTTTGGTGAACAACTACAACACCGCCAAATGACTCCAACACCATCATTAAGTTTGCTGATGACACAACAGTGGTACAGTGGTAGGCCTGATCACCGACAACGATGAGACAGCCTGTAAGGAGGAGGTCAGAGACCTGACCGTGTGGTGCAAGGACAACAACCTCTCACTCAACTTGATCAAGACAAAGAAGATGATTGTGGACTACAGGAAAAGTAGGCCCGAGCACGTCCCCATTCTCATCGACTGGGCTGTAGTGGAGCAGGTTGAGAGCTTCAAGTTCCTTGGCGTCCACATCGCCAACAAACTAGCATGGTCCAAGCACACCAAGACGGTAGTGAAGAGGGCATGACAAAACCTATTCCCCCTCAGGAGACTGAAAAGATTTGGCATGGGTCCTCAGATCCTCAAAAGGTTTTACAGCTACACCATCGAGAGCGTCCTGACGGGTTGCATCACTGCCTGGTATGGAAACTGCTCGACCTCTGACCGCAAGGCACAGAGGATAGTACGTACAGCCCAGTACATCACCAGTGGCAAGCTTCCTTCCTCTATACCAGGCCCTAAAAATTGTCAAAGACTCCAGCCACCCTAGTCATAGAATGTTCTCTTTGCTACCGCATGGCACGTGGTACGGGAGCGCCAAGTCTAGGTCCAAAATGCTTCTAAACAGCTTCTACCCCCAAGCCATAAGACTCCTGACTCCTGAACAGCTAATCAAATGGCTACCCAGGCTATTTGCATTTACCCCCCCCACCAAGCAGGTACCCCTGTATATAGCCCCAATATTATTATTTACTGCTGCGCTTTAGTTATTTGTAATTCTTATCTCTTACATTTTTAGGGATTTTCTTAAAACTGCATTGTTGGTTAAGGGCTTGTAAGTAAGCATTTCACTGTAAGGTGGCTGTTGTATTCGGCGCATTTGACAAATACAACATGATTTGATTTGAAAAAGTTACTGTGTGATGTACAGCCTTTTGATGATCTATTTTGAGATTTGTACAAAGAGTTGTGAAATTCTACCACATACTTGTGAAAATAGTACCAAAGCGATTAAACAAAACTGTAAGATAACTTGGTGAGACAACCACATACCAGAGTAAAATATAGGAGATACAAACATACCATTCCAGCTAAACAATGGACATATAGCATTGTCATACACATTAAAATCTATGAATAAAAAATCTGAGAACAGTAATATTTGACATACTCATGAAGGTACCCATAGGCAATCGTTTCTGATGAAAAAACTCAAATGTGTGGATATAGCATTTTGGAAACAAACTCTTCAATGTTGATAAATGATTTTAACAAGTATGACAAAGTCCCCATTGATATACTGTATATCTAGTAATAAATAATAGGTAAATACCAGTTAACTTCAGAATCATCTTATATAGTGCAACCCATTGCATTTCAACCAACTACCATTGAAACCACATAAAAAAAGTTCCCCAAACTTCCCTTTAACCACCGAGCCTTACCCCTGAACGGAAGCAGTTAACAGATGTGTGTGATAAGGCCTTTGATCAGTGGCATGCTTACTTTCCTACACATACCCGTTTCCATGACAATCCACAACTGAAAATAAAGTTACGCAAGTCTTTTTATTTAACTTTCTTTAACCAGGTTTGTGAGGAATTAACAATGACTACATGGCAAGACTACTGTATGTAGGCCGAACTGACTGAATTGTATTCTGGGTCGTCTGTGCAACACAACATAGATTTAGCCTACTGAGCTAAAGTCTAGGCATTAGTATTGGGAGCTAATGCATGTCTTCAGGTTTCAGGTAAGCTTACTCATCACGCAAACAAATCTGCTACAGTGCAAAGAATGCAAACACTTTAGCCAGAAGCTATGCTTGTTTGCAATACAATATCAATGATTAGTCATAGTTCTACTTGCTCTCATGAGTAATCATATTCATAACTATGAACTTACACTGTAAAAGCAGTGTTTAATTCCTATGATGTTACTCAGTCTCTCTCTGTCTCCATCTGTTTCCTGAATGATGGGAGGCTGCAGTAACAGTGGTCTCTGGTGGGAGTGTCGCCTCTGTCAGTGGTGACCTCTGTCTTGACCAATTGTACTGTACATACACACACACACACACACACGCCCGCACACACACACACTCGTGGGTTCACATATTGTATGTATGTGAATGATGTGTATAGACAGTATGGACAGTATATTATTAGAAAAGGTGTGTACAGCAGTAGTTATATAGGATGAGCCATGACTAGAATACAATATATACATACAGTGGCTTGCGAAAGTACTCATCCCCGTTGGCATTTTCCCTATTTTGTTGCCTTACAATCTGGAATTGAAGATTTTTGGGGGGTTTGTATCATTTGATTTACACAACCTGCCTACCACTTTGAAGTTGCAAAATATTTTTTATTGTGAAACAAACAAGAAATAAGACAAAAAAAAACAGAAAACTTGAGCGTGCATAACTATTCAACCCCCAAATCAATAGTCAATGTAGAGCCACCTTTTGCAGCAACTACAGCTGCAAGTCTCTTGGGGTATGTCTCTATAAGCTTGGCACATCCAGCCACTATGATTTTTGCCCATTCTTCAAGGCAAAGCTGCTCCGGCTCCTTCAAGTTGGATGGGTTCCGATGGTGTACAGCAATCTTTCAGTCATACCACAGATTCTCAATTGGATTGAGGTCTGGGCTTTGACTAGGCTATTCCAAGACATTTGAATGTTTCCCCTTAAACCACTCACGTGTTGCTTTTGCAGTATGCTTAGGGTCATTGTCCTGCTGGAAGGTGAACCTCCGTCCCAGTTTCAAATCTCTAAAAGACTGAAACAGGTTTCCCTCAAGAATTTACCTATATTTAGCGTCATCCATCATTCCTTCAATTCTGACCAGTTTCCCAGTCACTGCCGATGAAAAACATCCCCACAGCATGATGCTGCCACCACCGTGCTTCACTGTGGGATGGTGCTCTCGGGGTGATGAGAGGTGTTGGGTTTGTGCCAGACATAGCGTTTTCCTTGATGGCCACAAAGCTCAATTTTAGTCTCATCTGACCAGAGTACCTTCTTCCAAATGTTTGGGGAGTCTCCCACATGCCGTTTGGCGAACACCAAATGTGTTTGCTTTTTTTTCTTAAGCAATGGCTTTTTTCTGGCCACTCTTCTGTAAAGCCCAGCTCTGTGGAGTGCACGGCTTAACGTGGTCCCATGGACAGATACTCCAATCTCTGCTGTGGAGCTTTGCAGCTCCGTGGTTATCTTTGGTCTCTTTGTTACCTCTGATCAATGCCCTCCTTGCCTGGTCCGTGGGTTTTGGTGGGCGGCCCTCTCTTGGCAGGTTTGCTGTGGTGCCATATTCTTTCAATTTGTAATAATGGATTTAATGGTGCTCCGTGGGATGTCCAAAGTTTTGGATATTTTTTAGTAACCCAACCCTGATCTGTACTTCTCCACAACTTTGTCCCTGACCTGTTTGGAGAGATCCTTGGTCTTCATGGTGCTGCTTGCTTGGTGGTGTCCCTTGCTTAGTGGTGTTGCAGACTCTGGGGTGTTTCAGAACCTGTGTATATATACTGAGATCATGTGACAGATCATGTCACACTTAGATTGCACACAGGTGGACTTTATTTAACTGACTAACGTGACTTCTGAAGGTAATTGGTTGCACCAGATCTTATTTAGGGGCATCATAGCAAAGGGGGTGAATACATATGCATCCACCCCTTTTCAGTTTTTTATCATTTACATTTTTTTAAACAAGTTATATTTTTCATTCCACTTCACAAATGTCTACTATTTTGTGTATGTCGATTAGATGAAATCCAAATAAACATCCATTTAAATTACAGGTTGTAAAGCAACAAAATAGGAAAAACGCCACATGGATGAATTTTGCAAGGCACTGTATAAAGTGGGTAAAACAGTATGTAAACATTATTAAAGTGACCAGTGTTCACTGAGTATGTACATAGGGCAGTAGTCTCTAAGGTGCAGGGTAGAATACAGGGTGGTCGCCGGCTAGTAGTCTTAGCAGAGTTGCCGGAAGTTCCTGTTTTCAGGGGAAATGGAGAGAGAGCCTGGGACTCAACTTCTGCTTTTGGATGTTAAAAAGGCAACATTCCTTTAAAAAAAATCTTATCAAGGACAGAATCTAGTTTCAGGCCTTTCTTTTATGCCTGGCTATATTAGGTTAGCCGGCAAGTGACAGTGTCTAAGGTTCAGGACACGGTACTGGGCAGAGGTCGGCTAGTGATGACTATATAACAGTCTGATCATGACCTGGAGATGAAGCTCTTTATCAGTCTCTCTGTCCCAGTGTTGATGCACCTGTTCTCTCTCCGCCTAGATGGTAGCGGGGTGAACAGGCCATGGCTCGGGCGGCTGAGGGCCTTGAAGATCTTCTTGGCCTTCCGGTGACCCCGGGTGATACAGCCTGATAGAATGCTCTCGATTGTGCATCTGTAGACATTTGTGAGAGTCTTAGGGACCAAGACACATTTCTTCAGCCTTCTGAGGTTGAAGAGGCCCAGTTGCACCTTCTTCACCACTCTGTCAGTGTGAAGCAACCATTCCAGTTCCTCAGTGATGTACACATCGAGGAACTTGTAGCTTTTGAACCTCTCCTCTGCAGCTAGTTGATGTGGATGGGTATCGGTTGGTACATGTATGTATCGGATCTCTATGTGTGTGTGTCTCTCTGTACGTCTCCTAGACCCAGCCACAGCCGCTCGCTACCCTGCCACACCCCGTTTAAGAGCTCGGGGCAGAAAGAGAAAGAGAGGAGGAGCATGACATCATATTGGCCCGCCCATCCGGCATTAATTTAAATGTTCTATGGGCCGAATGTGTATGTAGGGCAGTTGAACAGTTTCATAGAAGCACAAAATCAGATTCGCAGACACACCTAAACGGAGAAGTGATCTGGAGAAGCACTGATGAGGCTCAAAACCACTTTGCCCGTTTAATTATTTAACTAGTCGACTTGGAGAAGTAGCGTCGGGATCGATTTTAGGTAGGTATGTGTATGTTTTCGTTTTGTCTGTCTGTTTCAGTTGTGTCTGTTTCATGAGCGCACACACAAAGCAGCGTGTGTGCTTTGGCTATAGCCTATCCATCGGGCCGCGTGTAGTGCCCCATTTAATCATCTAGATTTGTTTGATTTTCTTGAAACAACGCCGCCCTGATAAGAAGTGTTCAATTTGAGGCTATAGAAACGAAGATATTGCGAAACAGAAACTCGGGAGTCATTGTTGCTTTAAAAGCGCATATTGTTTCGCTAACGGGACAGTGAAGAAAGAAGCAGAAGAGATTCAGAATAAGACCGTTGTTTCGCCCATCTGTCTACCTCCAATCAATCCAGTCATTATCAACTTCAGGACTTTAACCAATGCGTTTATGGAACCTGTTGGAGAAAGTAAGATGCCCTAGACTTATTGAAATCGTATGAATCAATGTGTGTGAGTGATTTATTTAACTATTTGACATAATATACAGATTGGTTTATAGGCTATACACATTGTCACTGAAGTGGGCTACCTACATCATTTTAGTTGCCTTTTGTTAGTTTTGAGTTGGATAGCTGAGGTCTGAGTAAACAATTGGGTATGAGATTGTATCCGTGTGTACAGCATAGACAGGCAGAGATGAATCACTCTTCTGCAGGTCTGGAGCACATGGCCCTAGTCTTCTCTGACACACTGACCTTTCACTGTCAACCAAGAGAGACATAACACTTCTGGTGTGTGTGTGTGTACCCTATGTCTTGTGTCTGTGACATTTGATATTTTATGCAATCAGACTTGTCCCTGTGGTCAGTTATAGCCAAGGGTTCTAATGACTGATAGCTAGCTACCTTTGTCAAACTTTAACCACACTCAACCTAGATGTACTAGACAGATCTGTAGCATAGCCCAGTGGGTACAGGAGAGAGATTCCATCTTGAAGGCCGTAAAGTATTATATTCCACAGATAGTAGTTGGAGTATACATGCATTCGGAACTCAGAACTAAATCTTGCTTGCAATGCCAAAAGTTTGTGTAAGTTATTGGGTCAGAGAGGAAATCATTGTCTTGAGTAATTTCTCAGAACTTCACTTTCAGTAATCAACTACCGGAGAGTGGTGGAAGAGAGGAGATGAGAGCTGAGTGAAAGAGAGCTACAGTACATGTATATAAGAAATACAGAATATGAATGTGTAAATTGCACAGAGTTGAGAGTGAGTGAGGATGAGGGGAAAGGCCCAACACGTGGTCGTCATTTAGAAATGAATTTACTGAACGCTTTACATATGTTTTCTGATCTTTGAACTGCCCTTCCCTTTCTCTCTTTTCTCTATCTCACTCTCTCCACCTCCTGGCCCTGCTCTTTCTCTGTTCATCATGCCCCCCCCCCCCAACACACACACACACACACACACTGGTAGGGGGTTCTCCATATCATCATCCCCAGTGATTATCAAGGATATACTCTACATTACCAACTGCAGCATGCAGGAATACCCCACAAAGAAATGTTGCTCTCAGGTATGCTGAAATGGAGTGTGTCCTTGTCTCAGGTATTGTGAATGGACTATGGCAGTAGGGCAGTTACAGGTGCCTTTTTCCTTTTGGACGTAATCTGATACATTCCTAAAATGCACATGTGTGTGTGTTTAGGGTCCTCTATATACATCAGTCATTGTGTAATGTCTCTGTGCAGTAGGAGTAGGACATCCATGTTCATTAGTCAGCAGACTGACCTGAGCCCCAGACATACAGCCCATGCTGCACACTTACCTCCATGTCTCTCTCTCGCTCGCTCTTATTTCATTTCCCGTGTCCTTCTGTTTGATGTGATTTTCGATTGCATTGATGTCAATGTGGTTAGCGGGACAATCCATATGATTTGTATTTATGAGGAGGAATGTATACCGTGTTGCTTCTCTATGTCTTCCTCTGTGTTTGTGTAGACTCTCTGAGTAGGAGTGCTGATGATCTAGGATTAGTTTCTCCTTTTAGATCATAATGAATACAATTATATGTACAGGTAGGAACCTGACCCTAGATCAGCACTCCTACTCTGAGACGTTTTGTGGATATGGGTAATATACTGACAGACGCTACACAGAATATACAGACAGGAAGTTTAAACCAATGAATTGACATGAATAACGTACACTGTAAAAACCACAGGCTACACTGTAAACCTATAAACTCTGCATGTGCAAGGTGTCTGTGCAATGAGGGAGAAATAGACTACATGAACAAAAGTACAGTATGTGGACATGTGCTTGACGAACATCTCATTCAAAAATCATGGGCATTAATGGAGTTGGTCCCCCTTTGCTGCTATAACAGCCTCCACTTTTCTGGGAAAGCTTTCCACTAGATGGTAGAACATTGCTGCGGAGGCTTGCTTCCATTCAGCCACAAGAGGTCGGGCACTGATGTTGGGCGATTTAGGCCTGGCTCGCAGTCGGCGTTCCAATTCATCCCAAAGGTGTTGATGGGGTTGATGTCAGGGCTCTGTGCAGGCCAGTCAAGTTCTTCTACATCGATCTCGACAAACCATTTATGTATGGCCCTCGCTTTGTGCACGGGGGCATTGTCATTGTCATGCTGAAACAGGAAAGGGCCTTCCCCAAACTGTTGCCACAAAGTTGGAAGCACAGGATCGTCTAGAATGTCATTGTTTGCAGTAGCGTTAAGATTTCCCTTCACTGGAACTAAGGGGCCTAGCCTGAACCATGAAAAACAGTACCAGACCATTATTCCTCCTCCACCAAACTTTACAGTTGGCACTATGCATTTGGGAAGGTAGTGTTCTCCTGGCATCTGCCAACCCAGATTTGTCTGTCGGACTGCCAGAGGATGAAGCGTGATTCTTCTCTCCAGAGAACGCGTTTCCACTGCTCAGGAGTCCAATGCCGGCGAGCTTTACACCACTCCAGCCGGTGCTTGGCATTACGCATGTTGATCTTAGGCTTGTGTGTGGCTGCTCGTCCATGGAAACCCATTTCATGAAGCTCCCCCAGAAGCAATGTGCTGACATTGCTTCTGGAGGCAGTTTGGAACTCTGTAGTGAGTGCTGCAACCAACGGCAGATGATTTTTACGCGCTTCAGCACTCGGCGGTCCGGTTCTGTGAGCTTGTGTGGGCCTACCACTTCGCGGCTGAGCCGTTGTTTCTCCTAGACGTTTCCACTTCACAATAACAGCACTTAGAGTTGACTGAGGCAGCTCTAGCAGGGCAGAAATTTGATGAACTGACTTGTTGAAAAGTGGCCTCCTATGTCGGTGCCACGTTGAAAATCACTGAGCTCTTCAGTAATGCCATTCTACTGCCAATGTTTGTCTATGGAGATTGCATGGCTGTGCTCAATTTTATACACCTGTCAGTCGAAATGGCTGAATCCACTAATTTGAAGCTGGCACCGATACACATTATTGCTGCACAGCTCCGGTATTGAGGTTTGAGGGGGCATGGTCTCTCCCCTTCCCTAATCACCTATACCATTGATACCCATTGACTTCCAGTCATTGTGCTAATGTTAGTTAGCAATTGCGCTAGTCAGCAACTTCCTTCAAACTGCACACAGAGACATAAAAATGGTATCCATGAGTTTATCTGACTCTGGGGAAGTAGATAAAGGGCGTCTGCCAAAATCCCGAAGTATCCCTTTAATCACAAACAGGTTTTTAATGTTACATATTAATACACTACCTCTCTGAAAATGTTTTATGGCAAGGAACAAACACACAGCTTCTCTATGGCTCGGCATTGATTTCCCTTCATTGTGCCAGGAGCCTCAATCAGAATAAAGTACCATTACTGAACAGGCCACTCTGTATTTCACAAATTGATTTTACACACACACACAAGACTAAAAGCACCCCTCCCTACAGTAAGAGTGCTTGTTGGGTTAAAGTATACAGGAGATGCGGAGTCTGAGCTACATGAATTGGATTAAAACCTCCTGGCTGAATCCCGACATGATCCTGTCTTATTAGTAACACAGACAGTCTCTGTTCAGAATGGAGGTACATTACTGTAGTCTTTGAGGTCAGTCAGAGTAGGCCAACTAACTGTCCATACTTATTATAATGGGGAAGAGTTCCAGTGCCATAATTGATAAATAGCTTGTTGACAAAAGGATAGGGAAAACATTTTTTGTCTGTGTATTGTGTGTTGCTATGTTACAGCTCCTAATTTGTGCTGCAATTTAGACAACATAACACAACAGAGAACAGACTATGTATGATAACTATTAGTGTTTTTGGGTCACCTGGTTGTTTGGTGACCCATGTGTTCAATTAATGTGTGTGTGTCATTACCGTGTTCTGTGTGTGTTTATTGCCAGTGTGGTACGTCTGTCTGTCCGTCTGTCTTTATCTGTAACGGTAGTCTGTCGTGTTGCTAACGGTAACAGTACAAAAAAATAAAAAATATCCAGCAGTATGTAAATAAGACACCTAATCCACCCTACCGTCTTAGCTCACCACTGGCCTCAGCCAATAAGAGCGATGCGAGTGTCTGACTGTCTGTTCTAACTGTGTTTGTGTGACTTGTAGTAAAGTCCTTCCTCCTGGCAGTGGTGTCTGAAATACAGTGAAGATATATGGTTGGTCAGATATACCTTGAGCATTCCTATGTTAGCATGTGTTGGTGCCAACTGTGAGTGTGTATATCTGGCTCATAGAGCAGCCATTGTGTCAGGGGGACAGGAGAGCGGGACAGTTGTCTCCCCAAACTGCCTCTCTACCCCAACCCCATCACTTTATTTTGTGGGGCAGGTGTCCAGGTGTGTGTGTATATATCTGCTTAGATTTTCACTTGTCTGGAGGACAGGTGTTTGGTCACCCAGCCATCTGTATCTCACTCCTCTACCGTCCTCTGTTCGGAGGTGTGTGGCTACGGTCATGCTCCAGTATTAGAATAGTTCTGTAGGTTCATCACATTCCTATGGTGTGACTCAAACTGATGTCTCTGCCTTTTCAATGAGCTCCATTCACTCCATAATCTGTCTATCACCCTGCCTGTCACAACGTGTGTGGGTGAGTGAGTGATAACACAAGCATCTGCTTTAAAGACAACTCTTAATAAAGAGGCAGGAACATGACATCCCAGTTTGCAGTGAGGGGAAAAGAGTATTTGATCCCCTGCTGATTTTGTACGTTTGCCCACTGACAAAGAAATGATCAGTCTATCATTTTAATGGTAGGTTTATTTGAACAGTGAGACAGAATAACAACAACAAAAAATCCAGGAAAACGCATGTCAAAAATGTTATAAATTGATTTGCATTTTAATGAGGGAAATAAGTATTTGACCCCTCTGCAAAACATGACTTAGTACTTGGTGGCAAAACCCTTGTTGGAAATCAGAGGTCAGATGTTTCTTGTAGTTGGCCACCAGGTTTGCACACATCTCAGGAGGGATTTTGTCCCACTCCTCTTTGCAGATCTTCTCCAAGTCATTAAGGTTTCGAGGCTGACGTTTGCACAGATTTATATGGGATTAAGGTCTGGAGACTGGCTAGGCCACTCCAGGTCCTTAATGTGCTTCTTCTTGAGCCACTCCTTTGTAGCCTTGGCCGTGTGTTTTGGGTCATTGTCATGCTGGAATACCCATCCACGACCCATTTTCAATGCCCTGGCTGAGGGAAGGAGGTTCTCACCCAAGATTTGACGGTACATGGGCCCCGTCCATCGTCCCTTTGATGCGGTGAAGTTGTCCTGTCCCCTTAGCAGAAAAACACCCCCAAAGCATAATGTTTCCACCTCCATGTTTGACGGTGGGGATGGTGTTCTTGGGGTCATTGGCAGCATTCCTCCTCCTCCAAACACGGCGATTTGAGTTGATGCCAAAGAGCTCCATTTTGCTCTCATCTGACCACAACACTTTCACCCAGTTGTCCTCTGAATCATTCAGATGTTCATTGGCAAACTTCAGATGGGCATGTACAGTGGGGCAAAAAAGTATTTAGTCAGCCACCAATTGTGCAAGTTCTCCCACTTAAAGATGAGAGGCCTGTAATTTTCATCATAGGTACACTTCAACTATGACAGACAAAATGAGAAAAAATCCAGAAAATCAACATTGTAGGATTTTTAATGAATTTATTTGCAAATTATGGTGGAAAATAAGTATAAGACCAGTCGTCCTGGTCCCTTTGCAGAAAAACAGCGCCCAAGCATGATGTTTCCACCCCCATGTTTCACAGTAGGTATGGTGTTCTTTGGATGCAACTCAGCATTCTTTGTCCTCCAAACACGACGAGTTGAGTTTTTACCAAAAAGTTATATTTTGGTTTCATCTGACCATATGACATTCTCCCAATCTTCTCCTGGATCATCCAAATGCTCTCTAGCAAACTTCAGACGGGCCTGGACATGTACTGGCTTAAGCAGGGGGACACGTCTGGCACTGCAGGATTTGAGTCCCTGGCGGCGTAGTATGTTACTGATGGTAGGCTTTGTTACTTTGGTCCCAGCTCTCTGCAGGTCATTCACTAGGTCTCCCCGTGTGGTTCTGGGATTTTTGCTCACCGTTCTTGTGATCATTTTGACCCCATGGGGTGAGATCTTGTGTGGAGCCCCAGATCAGTGGTCTTGTATGTCTTCCATTTCCTAATAATTGCTCCCACAGTTGATTTCTTCAAACCAAGCTGCTTACCTATTGCAGATTGTCTTCCCAGTCTGGTGCAGGTCTACAATTTTGTTTCTGGTGTCCTTTGACAGCTCTTTGGTCTTGGCCATAGTGGAGTTTGGAGTGTGACTGTTTGAGGTTGTGGACAGGTGTCTTTTATACTGATAACAAGTTCAAACAGGTGCCATTAATACAGGTAACGAGTGGAGGACAGAGGAGCCTCTTAAAGTAGAAGTTACAGGTCTGTGAGAGCCAGAAATCTTGCTTGTTTGTAGGTGACCAAATACTTATTAATAAAATTAATAAAAAATCCTACAATGTGGTTTTTCTGGATTTTTTTTTTCTTTTTTCTTACGATAAATTACAGGCCTCATCTTTTTAAGTGGGAGAACTTGCACAATTGGTGGCTGACTAAATACTTTTTTGCCCCACTGTATATGTGCTTTCTTGAGCAGGGGGACCTTGCGGGCACTGCAGGATTTCAGTCCTTCATGGCGTAGTGTGTTACCAATTGTTTTCTTGGTGACTATGGTCCCAGCTGCCTTGATCCTCCTGTGTAGTTCTGGGCTGATTCATCACCGTTCTCATTATCATTGCAACTCCACGAGGTGAGATCTTGCATGGAGCCCCAGGCTGAGGGAGATTGACAGTTCTTTTGTGTTTCTTCCATTTGTGATTAATCGCACCAACTGTTGTCACCTTTTCACCAAGCTGCTTGGCGATGGTCTTGTAGCCCATTCCAGCCTTGCGTAGGTCTACAATCTTGACCCTGACATCCTTGGAGAGCTTGGCCATGTTGGAGAGTTTGGAATTTGATTGATTGCTTCTGTGGACAGGTGTCTTTTATACAGGTATCAAACTGAGATTAGGAGCACTCCCTGAGTGTGCTCCTAATCTCAGCTCGTTACCTGTATAAAATACTTATTTCCCTCATTAAAATGCAAATCAATTTATAACATTTTTGACATGTGTTTTTCTGGATTTTTTTGTTATTCTGTCTCACTGTTCAAATAAACCTACCATTAAAATTGGTAAAACGTACAAAATCAGCAGGGGATCAAATACTTTTTTTCCTCACTGTCTATTTTGTGTCCAACTTAGACAGGCTACTGCTCGTGGCTAAATACCACACTCGGTGCCTCAGAAAATCTGAGTTGAACTAAGAACAGACGGTTTGTCTTCCGAGGCTTCAGAGAGACATTTGGTTTTAATGTAGAACTGGGATTGGTGAGTTAGTTAGTTCGTTAGTTAAGTTGGTTAGTTAGTTACTTAGTATGAGACAACACTCCTATCAACAGGAAATTGTGAAAGAGTACACAGAAAGTGGAGCCATCTCTCTGTACAGTGTGCAGATTGCCACACAGGAAGAGGTCTGGGTGTGGCACAGAGAGGGAGAGAACATCTCTCTGCAGATTGGTTTCTGTACAAAGCTATCTATCCTAACTCAATACGCTCGTAACTGATTCAGCCCTCTTATGAGTAGGCTTATATTGAATACATTTTATGAGCAAGTATTACTATCATGTGCTGTACACTGCCCGTGTGTGTGTACCATGTAGTGAGTTAAGTGCTTAGGTCTTGGTTGGGAAATCCTGTTGCTGCAGTTTTCTTCCCAGGAAACACCAGTTTGCACGTGCTGCAGGTGACAAGAACTGTGTGTTTGAGAATACAGACATTCTCTGTGCCGTAGACATGATTGTTGTTGTTGTGTCTTCTGGCTGGTAGCTGTAATAATCTCTCAGCATTAGGCTGACACTGATAGGATGTGTGTTGTACTTTTTCACTATTCCCTGTGGAATGACATCCGGGCTGAATAGAGTTCACAAACGTTCCATTTTGGGTGTTTTACTGTTTCAATATTTCTAATGTTAGAGGGCTCTGACTCTGACACAGATCATGACTCACATGACTCCCGCTGTCATGACTCACGCTGCTCTGTGGGTGTGTATCCTGAGAAACATTTGATTGTGTATAGGCCCCCACCCTACTTTGAAACTGGGGAGGGGTGTTTCCCAGCAATCATTCAGGGCTGAGACCCTAGAATTCTCTGCTATTCTCGCTCTAGGACAGGAAATGCAAACCAGACCGCAGCCCCCCGAAACTCATTCTAGGTGGATGTGTTGGGTAAGAAACAACATCTGCACTGCTAAATATCACTGGTCCACATATAACTCTTTCTCCAACACCTCCTCATCCCTCCATCTGCCTCTGTCAGTTAGAAGGCTGTATATCTCTTTTTTAATCAGGGATTTCTTCATGACTAAGTGTGTGTGTTGTGGGGGGGGGGTCATATGGTAAAGCAGGCCGCCAGCTGGTCTCTCTAATGAGGACATCGGCACCACATGGACGAAGAGGAAGGGTTTTATAAGCTCTTACTTTCTTTCAACCTATGACCTCGCACAAAGCAAGTGTCCCCACCCCTCATTCTTTGAGTCTTTTGGTCTGAATCATCTCAACTTCTTCTCAATTGTCATTTTTTTCCTCCATCACCATGGAGACCAGTCATCACTCTCACCATCATAGACACAAGGCCAACAACAGGAAGTGGATGTGTGCGTGTGAGTTTAGCTGTTAGTTCATGCAGTCCCAGTGAAGGACAATTTGTTCTGATGCAGTAGCCCTGTGCAGTGCCAAGACTGTCATTCAATTAACTCTAATGCAGCCTGCTAGTGTAGACTCAGTGACTCTCTCTCACACACACACACACACACACACACACACACACACACACACACACCTACTTTATACATGCTCAGTCACTCCATCCCTTCCTCTCTCTTACTCCTTATAAATGCACACACAAGTGAACACCCTTGAGAAAGTACTCACCCATTAGTTCACTCACTAGTATTGCTTTGAGATGTTGACAGCCTCTGATTGTAATGAATGGGCTAGTTCCGCTCTCTTTCTCTCAATGTCTCTATCTCTGTTAATTTTGACCTTTTACCCCTCTCTCCCTCCCCCTGGTTTCCCAGTGTCCCTTACACACAGCATAACGTAGAGGTTGTGGGAGGGTTCTACATGAAAAGAGTAAACAAGAACCAGTACCAAGGTTTAATTCCTCTTCTCTCTGTGCATGTCTGTCATCTGACCACGTAGCAGTGTTTTTGTAGAGTATTAGTTCCTATGTAATGAGGTTGTCAGGTCTGACTGGAGAATCACACACTTGCCATCTGGTTCCTACACCTATAAACATGAAAGAGCTGCTTTAATGGGGATGCCTGGAATAGCAGGAAGTGCACTTCTAAAAAGTCCTCCACACACACGCTCACACTGCTGAAAGCTGTTTATTTCTTTCAGCCTAAAATCATATTTCGGTCATGGTGTTGACAGATGCTGTATGTCCCACAGTATAATATGGGAGGGCATGTGTGTTTTTCTCTCTCTCTCTCTTTCTGTCTTTTGCTCTCTGTGATAGTATTGTAGTGAGAAAGTCTTGTGGCAGCATGTCACACCCGTGCCCTGCACGCCCAAGACTGTCGTGCAGCTCCCCAGGACTGCCACGCAAAGAAGCATGATATTGAACTTCACTCAACTTTCTGAAGTTTTCCATGTTAACACAATCAACATTTACCTTTTACTGTGGCAATTGTGATCGAATCAGCGCAATATTAGCCACTTTCAATGCAACATACCGAAACAAAACAAACTATGTTAGAGATTTTGTTGTAGGCAGAACTCATCTGTAGGATTCTATTTCATTGACGGGGACGACTCAGGCCATACCCATACTCTACCCAGACCGGTGCAGCATATCCAATCAGAGCTGCATTAGAACTATATGCAAATAGACCATTGCCATATATGGGTCTGTGCAATTTACTTTGAACTGAACTGTGTTTACAGCATGAGCAGTTGTGAGTAGATGCACTTGTTTTAAGATCAAAGTGAGAGCTGCATGTAGCCACGTAGGTACATTTTGTTCATATCCTTTGCTAGTTAGTGCATTATTAGCCCAGTTATAGAAGTTAGCAATTGCTTCCTACAAGTGCCCAGAACGTGTACATTTCCAGACATATTTGAAAAGCGAGTCAGGTAAAGATTTTTTTGTTTGTTTTTGTCTTAAAAGGGGCAGTGTTGTATTTTGAGACAGTCTAGAATAAGCTAAGTAGCCAATAGAGGGTAGCATAATTTGCCTGATTCGCTGTAATAATAGTATGGGAGTTAAAATGTAATTTATTTTGTGGTTTCTTGCATGAAACATGTTCAGTCACCTCCTTGTCAGAAGGACAAGTGGATAAACAGGTTAATGTCAAGCCCTGCATTTTTTTCTTCTAAACTCTCATGGAATGCAGGCCTACACATTGAGCATCACACATTGGCTGCTACTGTAGGCTGAATGATAGAACAGCTATTTCCATGTGTTATGTGATGCATTTTCTCCATTGATTTTCATGGTAGGGCCACTCTGGTAGGCCTATATTATGATCAAATAGCAACAGTAGCCTCCTTGGCCACTGTTAAAACAGTAACTTAAAGCGAGTATAGCCTCAGTGGTCACAATAAAAAGCGCACTGGAAGTTGCACTGAATTTTCACAACTTGAAAGTTTGTACTTAGCGGTCTGTCCCAGACAAGAAGGGAGAGGACATGTCTCCACACTCTAAAATGGCTTCCTTCCCTTGTGTCCTCTCTAAAAACACAGGTAGATTTCCAGCACTATGTTTTCATCAGTCAGGTCATGCCAGATAATTGATCATGAAGAAAAGGAGATGAGGTGGGGAAGCCATTTTAGAATATGAGATACAGCCCGTCTGGGACTAGCCTGGGCCCTTTCAACTCCCAATGTCACTTACTCTTCCCCTGGGGCAGAGAGGAAGTGGCACCAGATGTGTTAAGCGAACGGATGCTTTCTCAATACCCCCAGCCTGGTTGCTCCACTACCCCCCCCCCCCCCCCGCTGCTCACACTAAAGGGTATTGCTTTTGATATACTCAGCAGCAACACGCATATACAGACAAACACACACACACACACACAGTGTGCCCTGTTTACATGTATTGTATATCCGCCTATCACGCCTACACTGACACTCTTGCGCACTCACACCCACACACTCACACTAACATAGACACACTCTCGCACATGCCCACCCACCACTTATGCTGCTGCCATACTGTTTACGATTATTATTATTCATCATGCTATCAGTCACTTTCTCCTAATCCCTGCCTACATGTACATATCTACCCCAATACTCCTGTATTCCTGCACATTGTACATTTGGTACTGGCACTGACCATGTGTGTATATATAGCTTCCTCTCTTATTTCTCGTGTTTTTTACTTTTTATTTGTTGTACTTTTTTGATATTGAATACTACACTTTTGGTTGGGGCTTGCAAGTTAAGCATTTCACTGTACTTGTGCATGTGACCTAAAACTTGAACACAGACACACACTGCGTATTGCCTTCATGTGAAATACATAGGGGTAATGTTTGATTTATGACTACCAAACATTTTTACCCCCACAGGGTGTAAAACACAATGGCGGTTTTCTGTCTCCCATAATGAGATCTACATCTGGCCCTCGCCGGAGAAAAAGATCAGTCAAAACGTGAGAGAGATGTTTTTCTTATTATCCACCTCTTTGTTATGCAACTGGCTCTTTGTTCATCTCTGGGATGTGAGGCAGCGGTGACCTCTAATGTTGAGATGTAAACATTACAGCTCTCCTCAGTGGCCCTCTCACCAACCGCCCCCTAGTGAGTGAGAATGACGATCATAATCAATAAGTTTAGATAGCTGGCCGTTAGACTAACTTACCAATCTAAAAATTGTTAGCTGACATTGCTACTTGAGTGACTGTGTCAGTGACTGACATAACAAGAAACTACTGATGCACAACCACAGTTCTAAATCACACTTTGTGTATTCTACTATTCTAACTGTCAACAGTAAATTGAGAACCTGTCCGTACTGTATTACAGCTCCATGCTCGCCGTTTCCCAGCGTTGTTGTTTCTTCAACACATAGGTCTACACGCAGATTAGAAATGCACTTAATAAAGTTTCCAATTAAGTTAAAAAAATGGTATGTAGCCTAGCATGCCTGTGTCTCAGATGACATGTTTTGTGCCCTGTAGCCTAGCATGCCTATGCCTCGGGTGACATGTTTTGGGCCCTGTAGACTAGCATGCCTATGTCTCGGGTGACATGTTTTGGGCCCTGTAGCCTAGCATGCCTATGTCTCGGGTGACATGTTTTGGGCCCTGTAGCCTAGCATGCCTATGTCTCGGGTGACATGTTTTGGGCCCTGTAGCCTAGCATGCCTATGTCTCGGGTGACATGTTTTGGGCCCTGTAGCCTAGCATGCCTATGTCTCGGGTGACATGTTTTGGGCCCTGTAGCCTAGCATGCTTATGTCTCGGGTGACATGTTTTGGGCCCTGTAGCCTAGCATGCCTATGTCTCGGGTGACATGTTTTTGGGCCCTGTAGCCTAGCATGCCTATGTCTCGGGTGACATGTTTTGGGCCCTGTAGCCTAGCATGCCTATGTCTCGGGTGACATGTTTTGGGCCCTGTAGCCTAGCCTTCCTATGTCTCGGGTGACATGTTTTGGGCCCTGTAGCCTAGCATGCCTATGTCTCGGGTGACATGTTTTGGGCCCTGTAGCCTAGCATGCCTATGTCTCGGGTGACATGTTTTGGGCCCTGTAGCCTACCCTGCATTTGTCATTAAAGTTATTTTCAGGTCAATAGATAAAATATGAACTGTGTGTGTGTGAGGGGACGCCGTGTACAGGTAATATCACATTTCATCATAGTTCATTCCAAACAGCCGCTTTGCTCTAACCTCAGTAGGACAGCTGCACGCACAGGGAACACAGCAGTAGTGAATCTCTCCTCCCCTGTCTAGTGTTCAAATTGAGCTATTTAAGTGGGAAGTCTGTTGTTAGCTTATTCTGACTTTAAATCAACAGTTGAGATGGCTACTATGTGAAGAATACCAGTCTTCTCTTACCTACTGCAGAGTAAATTGGAGAACGTTTGTTAGATTTCCCAATGTCTAGATAATTTTACGCATTTTAACCAGTCTTTATTATGCTTGAATGTGTTACCGGTTAAAGTGTAACTTTTTATAATGAAAGGACAATGGGTGGGATTTTTGCATATGCAGTGTGAGCTTTGTTATTGTTATGCAGACTGTCTGTGTCGTGATAACTCTTCATATGGTTTTCATGCAAAGTACAATAAGAAGATTTGGGATGATAATATGGAATTGTCTCCAGGGAGAAATGGTCTTAAATAAACATGCTATATATTATCCATACATTTTACATTAATTTGGTGGCTGCAGGAAATTGTACTCTGATCTATATAGATGATCAAATCCATGTAGGACTAATGGAAATGTGTAACCTTCTATTTGGATATTCAAATCAGTTTGTGAGAAATTTAGAATAGGTAATGGGACTACTCCCTATTTGAGTTGATAGCTGATCATCTTAGGGACTGTATTGTATGTCTGTAATCAAGTAATTGCATCTCTGGATGACATTTTAAATGTAGTATGTCCATATAAAAGTGATATTTTGATGGATATAGGCTTGTTGTTGCCAGCAGTATCTGTGAGACCTGTGAGCAGCGCCAGCTCTAGCCTTTTGGGGGACCGAAGCGAGATTTGGTTGGTGGGCCCCTCACCTTGTGGCACAATATTTTAGTGGCCCCCCTTTTGACAGGAGTGAAGAATTTGTTTTAAAGCATATTTTCTGTAATTCTACACATTTTCTAATCACTTAGTCATTCTCATGCAGGTATATTATTAGCATAACATATCAAAATCAATGGGGTCCCCCTGGGGGTCAGGGCCCCTTGGCATGTACCCTATGTGCCCGGTAGGTATTCTGCAATAAGGTGACAGCTTATGTCACTTATGCTTGGAACCAGCCCTGCCTGTGAGATTCTCTATGCAGATGTTTGCCTCATTCTGGAGAATAGAACATTCCTCTAGTGGAATGGAATGATTATGTAACTCCAACCTCTCAGTAGTGAGGGTCGTAATGTCTCGGTGCATTAAATAGATGGATGTCTCGATAGCATCCAGAGCTGAAGCCTGATTTTGACATGTTTGCATGAAATAGAGCTGGTATAGTTGACCATTACAGTGTGTAAATGAATCCATGAATTGAGATGTATAATAAATGACTAATAACATATTGAATCCCGTCTTCTCTCCTCGTCAGATCGGTGTGTGGACCCAGGTCTGTCTCTGTCTCGGGGCAGGAGTGTGATGGCTGAGCCGGACTATCTGGAGGGGGACTGTGAGGAGATGATCAAACCCAAGAAGCTGTTGAACCCAGTCAAGGGCTCCAGAAACCACCAAGACCTCCATCGAGAACTCATGATGAACCAGAAGATGTAAGGACTGGGAACAACACTGGGGCAACACACACTTCTCTTCCTCCTCCTGTTTCTACTACATTTTATTTCCCAGCTGTCTATACCCTGATCCTCGTCTTAATCGAGAGGGCAACGGTAACGTTTCTATTCATACAACACCAGTTTATCTTCCTTTTGACTGACTCACCCAGGGCAGATCACTGTGTTGTGGTAGAAATACATCCTGGCTCATACCGTGGATGGATGAGATCAAGCCATTCATGAGGTTGACATGAACAGTATATAACCCTGGCGTTCAACTCTGCACACAGAGGTTCAAAGGTTTATCCTTGCCTACCGTTTGATTGTGTTGATTTCCATCTATTGGTTGAGGGTTGAGTCAGCTGATCCTGAATCTGTTAGAAGTGTGTGACTGCGTTCTAATGCAGCGTGTTGCTATGCTATGACAGTGTATTGGGGATACGCCTGTGGGAGATGCATAACAGTACTGCCATGTAAACCTTAATGCATGAAACTTTTAATATGAGTTATTATATAAAACCTTTAGTTCCTTCTACTGTCTCAGAATTATTACATATCAACCTGTACTTACTGCATGTAAAAGGTTCCTACTGACCCAATATTATTATAGCAGTACAATCACAACCATCTTTTTTACAATCTAAAACGTACGTTTCCAGTGAACAGTTCTGCACTTGAGTGGGTGGGTAGAATAAATGGATGGATCTCGGTGAATTGAGAAAAATATTTTTGGCTGAATGGTTTTGTAATACCTTGAGTTGCCACTTGGGAAAATGTAAGGTACAGAATGGACCGTGGCTGCAATTCACACTGGTTATGCGTGTGTGTTTGCATGCATGACTGTGTGTGGCTTCGATTCACACCATCAGTGCTGAGGCTCAAAGGGTGTCTTTTTCCTCTCACTCTGAATGGACAGATGCTCAAAGCCTTGTTGCCGTGTGCGTGTGCATGTATGAACACAGTGTGTACTGTTGACAGCTGTACATCACTGTGTCCGGCCTGTTAGCACGCTGCACAGAACCATGTGCATTATGGACATGAACACAGAGCTCTGGAGTATGAAGGAAGGGAAGAAAGGATGTGAGGGGGAACTTGAGAGGATTTTTAAAAATTTGGTTTAAAGTGGATTAGTCATAGTGGTGATGATGAGAGCCAGGGATGGTAAGGAACGTTATGTAAGGGGGATACCTAGTCAGTTCCACAACTGAATGCATTCAACTTCTTTGAATCAGAGCGGTGCGTGGAGCTGCCTTAATCAACTTCCACGTCATCAGAGCCCAGGGAGCAGCTCTTGTTGGGGGTTAACTGCCTTGCTCAAGGATAGAACGGACGATTATTACTATTCGCCGGCTCAGGGATTCGAACCAGCGACTGTTCGGTTACTGGCCCAACGCTCTTAACCAGCTACACCATCCCCCTCAGAGTCTCTTACTGTTCCCTAACTACCTATGTTCTAACTGTAACACAAACACACTATTATGCTGCAGTTACTTATTCGATAACTAGCTGACTACAGGGGTGGCTGGGGTCTGTGTTTATGTCATGGCCGTAGGCAGAGACATTTTGAAATCATAAAACCCCCAACTCGACACAGGTGCGTAACAACAAAATGTAAACGCCTGTTTCATCAATGTCATGTCTATCAGTAAGGGGACTGCTCAAGTCACAACAAAATGGAAACGCCTGTTTCATCAATGTCATGTCTATCAGTAAGGGGACTGCTCAAGTCACTTCTCAGAATTTGGAGTAAAAGAAAGGGAGTTATATTATGAAAGAGGATGTTTGTACTAACAGCTCCTGCGATTGGTTGTTTCTCCTAGGGGCCTAGCTCCCCAGAACAAGCCAGAGCTCCAGAAGGTTCTGGAGCTGAGGAAGAGAGAGCAGGTTCTCAAGGCCCAGAGGGAGGAGCAGGAGGCCCACACCAAAAGGAGCGACCTGGAGATAGAATTAATGAAGAGACAACAGAAACTAGAACAGGTAAACACATTCACACACACATGCCTCCGCACACACACACTGTGATACTTACACACACCCAACACTGTAAACCTACAGGTAACTGCCAACAGTTAGTAAAAGAGGGATACAACGTATACTGAAAGCAGGTTATTCCACACAGGTGATTCCTGAGTTAAATAAAGGACCAATGCAGCCGTTTTTATCTGGGTAACAAATATACTGTGATTTATATATATATATTATTTATATATATATATTATATAACCATTTTAATTGAAAATAACAGGTTCTTAGCAAAGATCAATTTCTCAAGCAAGATTTTTGTTAGGACTGTCTGGGAGTGGTCTGAGTGGGAAAGGGAAAACTAGCTATTATTGGAAGAGGTTTGGAATTATCTTATTGGTCTAACTAACTGGTGACATCACCAGGCAGGCAAAAACTCCACCCCAGCAAAACAGGCAAAAATTTCAGGTGGTCTTTTCAAGCGGCTCTTACACTGAAAGGGCGTTATCATAATTTTCACAGTATTATTCCAACCTCGTGGTATGGGAATATATATAAAACACATCGAAATCACATTTGCCTGCACTGTACCTTTAAGCAATTAAAATCCCATCAGGCTTAGGGTAATGTATAAAAATACTGGGCAGGCCATTATTTTGGCTGTCATGGCTATGCCCCCATAGTATGACACTGCCCACATCCACAGGGCACCAGTGGTCACTAAATGGTTTGTTGAGCATGAAAACGATGTAAACCATGAACCTGGGTCGGGTCGTCTGTCTCCAGATCTCGACCTAATTGTACACTTATGGGAGATTTTCTGGAGCCGCGCCTGATACAGAATGGTGTTGAATGGTGTTGAATCCCTCCAATAAGAGTTCCAGACACTTGTAGAATCTATTCCTATTAGGCTTGGGCAATATAATGTATACCGGGGTATTTTGAAATACCGAGGGTATGATTTTCAATACCGTTTAAATATATATGATTGTATTTTTGGGGAGGTTGGGGGTGCATGATACGCCACTGCTTATAATTAGAAATGAAGTATAACTATAAGAAATATAAGATGTCAAATAAATCCTATCCAGCTCAGGGCTGCAGGTATCCAGTTGGTTTGCTAACCTACTAGCTAAGTGGTTACAGAAGATGCATTCAATCCCCTCCTCGATCAAGATCCCTGTACACAGTAGCCTCAATCATTCTTAAATGGAAGACGTTTGGAACCCCCAAGACTCTTCCTAGAGCTGGCTGCCCGGTAGAGTGGCCTGATGGGAGCCACTCCTCAGTAAAAGGCACATGACAGCCCACTTGGAGTTTACCAAAAGGCACCTAAAGGACTCTGACCATGAGAAACAAGATTCTCTGGTCTTAAGAAACCAAGATTGAACTCTTTGGCCTGAATGCCAAGCGTCAAGGCTTCAGGAAAGCTGGCACCATCCCTACATTGAAGCATGGTGGTGGCAGCATCATGCTGTAGGGATGATTTTCAGCAGCAGGGACTAGAAGACTAGTCAGGATCGAGGGAAAGATGAACGGAGCAAAGTACAGAGATATTCTTGATGAAAACCTGCTCCAAAGCGCTCAGGACCTCAGACTGGGGCGACGGTTCACCTTCCATCAAGACAACGACCCTAAACACACAGCCAAGTCAATAAAGGACTGGCTTCGGAACCAGTGGCCCAGCCAGAGCCCGGACTTGAACCTGATTGTGAACATCTCTAGAGAGACCTGAAAATAGGTGTGCAGCGACGCTCCCCATCCAACCTGACAGAGCTCAAGAGGATCTGCACAGAAGAATGGGAGAAACTCCTCAAATTATAGGTGTGCCAAGCTTGTAGAGTCATTCCCAAGAAGACTCGAGGCTGTAATCGCTGCCAAAGGTGCTTTAACAAAGTACTGAGTAAAGGGTCTGAATACTTACAATAAAAAAATGAAATATTTATATTTATTGCAAAAATGTCTAAATTCCTGTTTTTGCTGGGTGAGCCATGTGAGAGGTGCTTGGGAGCACACAGACGGGACAAGGGATTTATAAGTATTATATTCAGCCTAAGAGCACAACAGCCACTGGCCACAGAAGGCATGGACTTCTTTAGGGGGCATTACGGCCACGCAAAGGGGATGCCGCCGGGAAATTTGAGGCATTACCAAGTACTTGTCAAATTGTGAATGAGAGACTGATGAAGTGTGTGCAGCCTGCGCAAAAAAAAACTAAGCAGAGCTCATGCCTTCATTAGTTGCATCATGCAGCCTTGTACAAATCAAAACATATAGCCCAACATTTGTATCGCATCTAAAGTTACATTAATAACTCTAAATGAAGCATATAGCAGGACTTGTTTCTTTGTTAACTGCTCAACACAGAGTAGCCGAATGTATGCACTCCATCAAATCGTTTGGAGACAATATCCTTTCTATTTTTTTCAGCTATGTTCAAATGTATTCTTGATACTGTTTGTTTCTAAATAGAGTAAAAACTCACCAATGATTAGTAAAGCTCAAACCAAGTTTATTTACTCAATGGGTCAAACAGCTGAAAGACATGTTTCCTCCACACAAGTGTGTGTGTGTGTGTGTGTGTGTGTGTGTGTGTATATATTATATATATATATATATATATATATATATATATATATAGTGCCTTGCGAAAGTATTCGGCCCCCTTGAACTTTGCGACCTTTTGCCACATTTCAGGCTTCAAACATAAAGATATAAAACTGTATTTTTTTGTGAAGAATCAACAACAAGTGGGACACAATCATGAAGTGGAACGACATTTATTGGATATTTCAAACTTTTTTAACCTCTTGCTCCTACCTGACACGCAGGCGTCCCATCTAGACATCTGGAAATGCAAATGCGCTACGCTAAATGCTAATAGTACTAGTTAAAACTCAAACGTTCATTAAAATTAAAATACACATGCAGGGTAGTGAATTAAAGCTACACTCGTTGTGAATCCAGGCAACAAGTCAGATTTTTAAAATGCTTTTCGGCGAAAGCATGAGAAGCTATTATCTGATAGCATGTAACACCCCAAAAGACCCGCAGGGGACGTAAACAAAATAATTAGCATTGTCGGTGCTACACAAAACGCACAAATAAAATATAAAACATTCATTACCTTTGACCATCTTCTTTGTTGGCACTCCTATTGGGTCTTTTTTTCGATTAAATCGGTCCATATATAGCCTAGATATCGATCTATGAAGACTGTGTGATCAAGGAAAAAAATTGCGTTTTATAACGTAACGTCATTTTTAAAATTAAAAAAGTCGACGATAAACTTTCACAAAACACTTCGAAATACTTTTGTAATGCAACTTTAGGTATTAGTAAAAGTTAATAAGCGATCAAATTGATCACGAGGCGATGTATATTCTATAGCTGTACGTCTGGAAATAATGTCCGGGTAAATCTCAACCAAAATATCCGGTCGGAGACCGGAAGAACTGCGCTGCCTTGTGTCTGTTTGACCAAGAAACAAATAGTAGGCAAATGACAAGACTGTTGACATCGTGTGGAAGCTGTAGGTATTGCAACCTCGGCCCCATTAAATGTGGTTCACCTTTATCAATAGGTTGAAGTGGCGCATGGATATATTTTTCAATTTTCAGTGATCAGATTTTCCTGCACTTTTCGATGAAACGCACGTTCTGTTATAGTCACAGCCGTGATTTAACCAGTTTTATAAACGTCTGAGTGTTTTCTATCCACACATACTAATCATATGCATATACTATATTCCTGGCATGAGTAGCAGGGCGCTGAAATGTTGCGCGATTTTTAACAGAATGTTCGAAAAGGTAGAGGGTCGACTTAAAAGAGGTTTTAATAAATCAAAAACTGAAAAATTGGGCGTGCAAAATTATTCAGCCCCCTTAAGTTAATATTTTGTAGCGCCACCTTTTGCTGCGATTACAGCTGTAAGTCGCTTGGGGTATGTCTCTCAGTTTTGCACACATTGAGAGACTGAAATTTTTTCCCATTCCTTCTTGCAAAACAGCTCGAGCTCAGCGAGGTTGGATGGAGAGCATTTGTGAACAACAGTTTTCAGTTCTTTCCACAGACTCTCGATTGGATTCAGGTCTGGACTTTGACTTGGCCATTCTAACACCTGGATATGTTTATTTTTGAACCATTCCATTGTAGATTTTGCTTTATGTTTTGGATCATTGTCTTGTTGGAAGACAAATCTCCGTCCCAGTCTCAGGTCTTTTGCAGACTCCATCAGGTTTTCTTCCAGAATGGTCCTGTATTTGGCTCCATCCATCTTCCCCTCAATTTTAACCATCTTCCCTGTCCCTGCTGAAGAAAATCAGGCCCAAACCATGATGCTGCCGCCACCATGTTTGACAGTGGGGATGGTGTGTTCAGGGTGATGAGCTGTGTTGCTTTTACGCCAAACATAACGTTTTGCATTGTTGCCAAAAAGTTTCATCTGACCAGAGCACCTTCTTCCACATGTTTGGTGTGTCTCCCAGGTGGCTTGTGGCAAACTTTAAACAACACTTTTTATGGATATCTTTAAGAAATGGCTTTCGTCTTGCCACTCTTCCATAAAGGCCAGATTTGTGCAATATACGACTGATTGTTGTCCTATGGACAGAGTCTCCCACCTCAGCTGTAGATCTCTGCAGTTCATCCAGAGTGATCATGGGCCTCTTGGCTGCATCTCTGATCAGTCTTCTCCTTGTATGAGCTGAAAGTTTAGAGGGACGGCCAGGTCTTGGTAGATTTGCAGTGGGCTGATACTCCTTCCATTTCAATATTATCGCTTCCACAGTGCTCCTTGGGATGTTTAAAGCTTGGGAAATCTTTTTGTATCCAAATCCGGCTTTAAACTTCTTCACAACAGTATCTTGGACCTGCCTGGTGTGTGTTCCTTGTTCTTCATGATGCTCTCTGCGCTTTTAACGGACCTCTGAGACTATCACAGTGCAGGTGCATTTATACGGAGACTTGATTACACACAGGTGGATTGTATTTATCATCATTAGTCATTTAGGTCAACATTGGATCATTCAGAGATCCTCACTGAACTTCTGGAGAGTTTGCTGCACTGAAAGTAAAGGGGCTGAATAATTTTGCACGCCCAATTTTTCAGTTTTTGATTTGTTAAAAAAGTTTGAAATATCCAATAAATGTCGTTCCACTTCATGATTGTGTCCCACTTGTTGTTGATTCTTCACAAAAAATACAGTTTTATATCTTTATGTTTGAAGCCTGAAATGTGGCAAAAGGTCGCAAAGTTCAAGGGGGCCGAATACTTTCGCAAGGCACTGTATATATATATACCCCAATTTGGGTGAAGTATCCTCCTTCCCTCTAAACATTACATCTTTATTGCTAGGTAGGAATTTAAGTGATGCAGACAATAAACTGTTCCTTCTCCTTTAATGTGACCTGACCCTGGCCCCCATTCCTCACTAATCCACATCTCTCCACCTTTATCAGTGACTGCAACCATGTGATTGCCTTTCCATTACTCAATACATTCCAAGCATAATTGCCTCCACCATATACATTCCTCCTACAGATAACCATTAACTTCTGGTGTAGAAACCAGACTATAGCACTCCTCATTTCCATAGGATACCTGATATTTAAAAATGTTTCAAGTTTAGGAGTCAGAACCCATCAATACTATAAAATGACATAAAAGAATGCCACAGAAATCTAAGCAAATATTGTCTGCCAAATGAACTAGTGTAGCCCATAGCCATATGCAATAGCCAGATCAGGGCCTAACATAAGGACAACTCAGAGTATGCTATTCTGTTCTTCTGAAATAGACTACATTTTTCTTCATATCATGTTTCTTTAGACCTATCTAAAATAAATAATGGATTTATTGTGTATGCTATATTACATGGATTTATTTGACTTTTTAAAAATCTACCAAAATGTTCCAAAGGTTGCATCAGTGGCTTGTAGGCTATGCATGGAAGCTAGGCGATGCTAAATGTATTTGTTAATTACCGTGAGATTGGCAGTTATTTGCTTGACAAACACCGTCTGACAAAATGGTATGACCACCACAGCCCAAGTCTCACACACAGATCACCCTGATACAATACTGGTAGCTCACACACACACACACACACAAACTCAGCAAAAATCGATCCCGCTCCAGAGTACAGGCCTCTGTAACTCTCATTCCTTCGACGATAAACGCGAATCCGACCATTACCCCTGGTGAGACAAAACCGCAACTTGTCAGTGAAGAGCACTTTTTCCAGTCCTGTCTGGTCCAGCGACGGTGGGTTTGTGCCTATAGGCGACGTTGTTGCTGGTGATGTCTGGTGAAGACCTGCCTTACAACAGGCCTACAATCCCTCAGTCCAGCCTCTCTCAGCCTATTGCGGACAGTCTGAGCACTGATGGAGCGATTGTACATTCCTGGTGTAACTTGAGCAGTTGTTGTTGCCATCTTGTACCTGTCGATCCTGTGTAGGTGTTACACGTGGTCTGCCACTGCGAGGACAATCATGTCCGTCCTGTCTCCCTGTAGCTTGTCTTAGGCGTCTCACAGTATGGACATAGCAATTTATTGACCTGGCCACATCTGCAGTCCTTATGCCTTCTTGCAGCATGCCTAAGGCACGTTCACACAGATGAGCAGGGACCCTGGGCATCTTTTTTTGTGTTTTTCAGAGTCAGTAGAAAGGCCTCTTTAGTGTCCTAAGTTTTCATAACTATGACCTTATTTGTCTACCGTCTGTAAGCTGTTCGTGTCTTAACGACCGTTCCACAGGTGCATGTTCATTAATTGTTTATGGTTCATTGAACAAGCATGGGAAACTGTTTAATGCCTTTACTCTGAAGAATTTTGAAAGATAGGGTCCTGAACAAGGGAAGTTTCTTTTTTTTGTTGAGTTTACAAGCTAAAATGTACTTGTACTAATATTTAACCTAACATACTTCTCTGTCTGTGTTTAGCTGGAGTTGGACCAGCAGAAGGATGAGGAGGAGCAGGAGAACACCCCTGAGTTTGTGAAGATGAAGAGCAATCTTAGGAGGACCAAGCAGGAGGCTAATGGGGAGGAACGTACCACTTAGGGGCCCATGGGGGGGGGGGGGATGTTTGAGAGCGAAGGAGAGGGCAACTGTGTACATAGAGGTATGTTTGTGTGTTTGTGCAGAGTCTATGGCACATGTCATCTGAGGTGGAATTCACTTCCTGATTCTGATTTTTCCGACCCTGTTGAGAAAGACTATAGACAATTTTGTCTGCCTACTAAATACCAACAGTACTACAGACCTCTTTGTCTGTCTGCTACAGCACTCACCACAGGCAGTGACCAAGGAAACTTAACCACGTCAGCTTCTCTCACCAACAGACAGACTTTGCAGAGAAGAGAATCCCCTATAGACTACAGACTGCTTTGTCTGCCTGCTGTAGTACTCGCATCAGCATCTCCACTCAACACACAGACAGAGAGGAGACTTAACATGGGCACAAAACACGGAACATGCTACACATGGACAGTCAACCATTCTTCTTGGGAAGCCTGATGCAGGGACAAACAGAACCCACACAGTTTCCATTCCCTCTCTCCTGTCTGCTCCTCTCTCTCCGGCCACAGAAAGTTCTCCTTCTGTTATTGTTGTTGTTGTTTTCATTTTCAGAACCCAGAATAGAAAAGCGGACACTGGATGGACTCTTAAAACTGTGTTTTGTAAAAATGCCAAATTAATGTGCTGTTATTTATGTTTGTTTGTAGTATTTTAGCCCCATGTAGGGAGTGTGTGAGACATCTGTTTAGTTTTACAGCTCAATGTGTGGAACCTGAGCAGGACAGGACGAGTGTTTGTGTGAAAAAACACCCAGGTTACTTTTTTATTTTTTATCTCCAACATACCACTTCCTCAGCTAATGCTATTTGAAGCAATACTAGAACCCCTTTCAAGTGTGAGACTTTTCTTTCTATAATTATAATGGTTTCTATAATTGTTTTTTTTGTATGAATAAAAGTGACATTAAATCATCAGTGGTGGTGGTTGAAATAATTGTTCTTCCTCTGTCAACCATGGTTACCTGCAAGGAAACACGTGGCGTCATCATTGCTTTGCAAAAAAAAAACGCTTCACTGGCAAGGATACTGCTGCCAGTAAGATTGCACCTAAATCAACCATTTATCGGATCATCAAGAACTTCAAGGAGAGCGGTTCAATTGTTGTGAAGAAGGCTTCAGGGCGCCCAAGAAAGTCCAGCAAGCGCAAGGACCGTTTCCTGAAGTTGATTCAGCTGCGGGATCGGGGCACCACCAGTACAGAGCTTGCTCAGGAATGTCAGCAAGCAGGTGTGAGTGCATCTGCACGCACAGTGAGGCGAAGACTTTTGGAGGATGGCCTGGGGTCAAGAAGGGCAGCAAAGAAGCCACTTCTCTCCAGGAAAAACATCAGGGACAGACTGATATTCTGCAAAAGGTACAGGGATTGGACTGCTGAGGACTTTTCTTTGATGAACCCCCTTTGTTTGGGGAAAAAAGCTTGTCCGGAGAAGACAAGGTGAGCGCTACCATCAGTCCTGTGTCATGCCAACAGTAAAGCATCCTGAGACCATGTGTGGGGTTGCTTCTCAGACAAGGGAGTGGGCTAACTCACAATTTTGCCTAAGAACACAGCCATGAATAAAGAATGGTACCAACACATCTTCCAAGAGCAACTTCTCCCAAACATCCAGGAAGAGTTTGGTGATGATCAATGCCTTTTCCAGCATGATGGAGCACCTTGCCATAAGGCAAAAGTGATAACTAAGTGGCTCGGGGGACAAAACATCGATATTTTGGGTCCATGGCCAGGAAACTCCCCAGACCTTAATCCCATTGAGGATGTGGCCCAGAAGTTAATTGACAGCATGCCAGGGCGGATTGCAGAGGGCTTGAAAAAGAAGGGTCAACACTGCAAATATTGACTCTTTGCATCAACTTCATGTAGTTGTCAATAAAAGCCTTTGACACGTATGAAATGCTTGTTATTATACTTCAGTATTCCATAGTGACATCTGACAAAAAATATCTAAAGACACTGAAGCAGCAAATTTCGTGGAAGTTCATATTTGTCATTCTCAACTTTTGGCCACGACTAGGATTTCCAGGTCAGTTTAGCAGTAAACTTCTAGATATGGCTAGCTAGCTAACTAGATTGCTAACTTAGCCAATGAAATGTGTGTTTTGTGAGGGAGAGAGAAAGTCATATAAATTATGCTAGTTACTACCCCTGGTAATTTGGCCAAATAACCGTGTGTGAGAGAAATGGTAATAGAAATTATGGTTGACACTTTCCCTGATCATTTGGTCAGATAAGTGTGTCTGTGTGTACAGTAGGTGACATGTCCATGTTCGCTATCTAATAACTATAGTTATGCTAGGTGATGGTTTGGCTTATGTACTCATGGCTATGTAGAAGAAGACTGTAGGAGGGAATGGAGAGGACTCACGGACAGGTATCAGAGCGAGGGGCAGAGAAGAAGATGTCCGGGTCAGCAACTTCAGGCGCTTCTGCTACATTTTCTATTTTCTGGATCCATTTATTGTGCCTAGGGCAACAAGTGGAAATTCACCACCAGTACAGCGTGACCCTCTACGTCATCTTCAGTATGTCCACCACCGGTGCAGCGTGACCCTCTACGTCATCTTCAGTATGTCCACCACCGGTGCAGAGTGACCCTCTACGTCATCTTCAGTATGTCCACCACCGGTACAGCGTGACCCTCTACGTCATCTACAGTATGTCCACCACCGGTACAGCGTGACCCTCTACGTCATCTTCAGTATGTCCACCACCGGTACAGCGTGACCCTCTACGTCATCTTCAGTATGTCCACCACCGGTACAGCGTGACCCTCTACGTCATCTACAGTATGTCCACCACCGGTGCAGAGTGACCCTCTACGTCATCTTCAGTATGTCCACCACCGGTACAGTGTGACCCTCTACGTCATCTTCAGTATGTCCACCACCGGTACAGTGTGACCCTCTACGTCATCTACAGTATGTCCACCACCGGTGCAGCGTGAACCTCTACGTCATCCTCCACCGGTATTTAGTAAACATAAATCTCACCTTCTATGGTGTTATGTATTGCTTGTATGTGTTGTTTTTCTCTTCCGTAGCAGAGATGGAGTCACGATAGCCGACCAGCTCACAGGAACGACAGGAAGGAGAGGGGAGTTGTTGTTTTTTACCTCCCTCATTGTACCTTTCCTTTCACACACGTGTCAATTCTGTTTAAATTCTGTCAATTTATAAAGTTAATTGTTACTAAATTCTTAGGAGCGCATTCATTGTTAGTGTTACATAGATTTCTGAATTGACTGAAGTGAAACTCACACACCAGAGAATTCACAGATGCTCTTGTTGGTCTAAAGGTGAATAGATTTCTTTCATTTAAAACCACCTGAAATCCAGGGTATTGGAACTGTTTGTGTTATGGCTACACATTCTTTTCAGAGACAGAGACACAAACACTGCTCTTCTCCTCGAGGCACCTCACCTGTCCAATGCCCCGCCCTTTTATCTCCCTCTGCCTGAGAAGGCTGTCGAGATGAATGGTGGTGGCTAACCTTAGGAATGGAGCCAAGGCAGATAGAGGGGAGAAGGCAGGCAGACTGGAGAGGGGGTGGGTTGACTGTCTGTATTACTCTCTCTCCATGGGAGAATCTAAACCGTAATTCCTTGACTCCTCACGTCCTCTCCTCACCACCTTCTCAAAGCTCCATTGGAGGAGAAGGTCAGAGAGGGGGAATGTCAGGTTCCTTCAAGCTGACCTCCAATGGGTTTTCAGTGGTAGGTGAGGACAGAGGACGGAATCAAAGGAAATGTAACTGAGATTTTCCAACAGTCCTTATTCCGCTTACCATGTCCTTGTTAGTAAGTAAATAGTTACTCAATACTTAAGATAGCATTCATTATTAGTTGTACATAGATTGCATGAAAATTGACTGAATTGAAACTCACACACTGGAGAATTCAGCGGCTCTTGTTCTTTTACAAGACTAAAGGTGAAATGTGTGATTACCTGTATTGTGGCTACGCATTCCCTTTTAGTTGTGCCAAAAATACATGCTCTTGTTTTTCTTTTATAGATTACAGGTGATTTGTGTGTTTATCTTCAATTTTATTTGTATTTTTTTACACGTACATACACACACACACCCCTTTCAATAATGCACCTACCAGTCATGTTCTTTCCTGTACTTTCTCCTGTAATGTTTTTCATTTAATTTGTTTCTTAGTATCTCAATTAGATCTGCAAAGGTGTACAGAGGAAAGGGTCTAAGACCAGATGAAAGTAAAAACCCAATCTCTTCCTAATTCATTTTTTTGTCCACCTGCATTTTGTTGTCAGACCAGTGAAGATGGTGGAAAACTGTACTAATTGTATTTACCCTAGATTACCCTTTCCCATTGTTATCAACCTAACTGTATGTCGTATAACCTTAAGTAGAGCTCCTGCTCACCTGATGTACCATGCCAGGTACATATAATACTGATGTTAGAGGGAAGAGGTTACAGCGTGGTCTTTAATCTCAAATTCACTTAATGACTTACAAATGAAGAGAGCCAATGAGCCATTAAATAATCTGAGGAATTGTATTTTATGGAAAATGGTGGGTGTTTCTTTTTTCTGCCATGGGACTTCACCTGCTGGCGATGAGATGTGTGGTCAGCTTCTCCCTCACCTGGAGTGCCTGTCTGCGGGTCGTTGTTTAGTGACCATTTGGCAGTTGGGGAAAGACAGGTGGAAATGCCACCTCTCCAGGAACTCAGCAGCTGACACTTTTTTTTTGATTACGTGACATACACTAAGGCATTGTTGAAAGAATAGATGGATGAAGTTCAATTCATGATTAATATACAGTAATTCACCAATACATTTCTCGGTAGTCCAAAAAATATTCCTATCAGGTTGTAAAACACAGCTGGCCTGGTACATTGTTTGCTGCCTCTGTTTGGAAGGCACTGTTTCAGTTTCAATGACTCAATGTTTTGGACAAAAACGGACGATGTGTCAAACTAGAAAGGGCAATGATCACAAGTCAGTGATAACGTGGCAAATATGCTACATGTAACATATCTATTTATGTAGTAGCAAGCTAAAAACACAGAGCCTAACATTAGCTAGCTAGCCCGCTAGGTGGACTTCATGTCATTGGAGGAGTGGGTTAGTGACTTTTTCCCTTATCGCTTTTCGGGGGCTACAAAACTAGTGATGCACATGTCATTAGATAGCAAGAAATGTGGAAAGATTTGCTAGCTAGCTAGTTAGCATATCTCTTGCATTTGCAAATTCACTCTGGCTAGCTATCTACTATTGTCTGAGTGGGCCAGAGCGCAGAATAATTTACGAACGCGCAAGACCTGCTGAATATGGCTGTAAGTAAATGTAAGCAAAAAAATTCGGAAAGTGTTCATACCCCTTGACTTTTTCCACATTTTGTTACATTACAGCCGTATTCTAAAATGGAATAAATTGTTTATTTTCCTCATCAATCTACACAAAATAATGACCAAGAAAAAACAGGATAATGACCAAGAAAAAACATCAATATCACATTTACAGTACATACGTTTTCAGACCCTTTACTCAGTACTTTGTTGAATCACCTATGGCAGTGATTACAGCCTTTAGTCTTCTTGGGTATGACGTTACAAGCTTGGCAAACCTGTATTCTTCTCTACAGATCCTCTCAAGCTTTGTCAGGTTGGATGGGGAGCGTCGCTGCACAGCTATTTTCAGGTCTCTCCAGAGATTTTCGAATGGGTTCAAGTCCGGGCTCTGGCTGGGCCACTCAAGGACATTCAGAGACTTGTCCCCAAGCCATTCCTGCGTTGTCTTGGCTGTGTGCTTAGGGTCATTGTCCTGTTGTAACCTTGGCCCCAGGCTGATGTCCTAAGTGCTCTGGAGCAGGTTTTCATCAAGGATCTCTCTGTACTTTGCTCCGATTATCTTTCCCTCGATCCTGACTAGTCTCCCGGTCCCTGCCGCTGAAAAACGTCCCAGCAGGATGATGCTGCCACCACCATGCTTCACCATAGGGATGGCGCCAGGTTTCCTTCAGATGTGACGCTTGTCATTCAGGCCAAAGAGTTCTATCTTGGTTTCATGAGACCAGAGAATCTTGTTTCTCATGTTCTGAGAGTCCTTTAGGTGCCTTTTGGCAAACTACAAGTGGGCTGTAATGTGACTTTTACTGAGGAGTGGCTTCTGTTTGGCCACACTATCAAAAAGGCCTGATTGGTGGAGTGCTGTGGAGATGTGTGTGCTTCTGGAAGGTACTCCCATTTCCCCAGAATAACTCTGGAGCTCAGTCAGATTGGCCATCGGGTTCTTGGTCACCTCCCTGACCAAGGTCCTCCCACTGATTGATCAGTTTGGCTGGGCGGAAAGCTTGATTCAGGAAGAGTCTTGGTGGTTCTAAACTTCTTCCATTTAAAAATGATGGAGTTCTTGGGGACATTCAATGCTTCAGACATTTTTTAGTACCCTTCCCCAGGTCTGTGTCTCGACACAATCCTGCCTCGATGCTCTACAGACAATTCCTTCCACCTCAGGGCTTTGTTTTAGTTTTGACATGCACTGTCAACTGTGGGACTTTATATAGACTGGTGTGTGCCTTTCCAAATCATGTCCAATCAATTTAATTTACCACAGGTGGACTCCAATCTAGCTGTAGAAACATCTCGAGGATGATCAATGAAAACAGGATGCACCTGAGCTCAATTTTGAGTCTTATAGCAAAGGGTCTGAATTCTAAAAAACTGTTTCGCTTTGTTAATTTGGGGAATTGTGTGTAGAATGAAGAAAACATTTTTTTTAATCAATTTTAGAATAAGGCTGTAATGTGGATATTCAGATTGGCTATGGAGCAACGGTCTGCGTGGACTCCAGTCCTGGACGAGACAGATGTTTTTATTAGGTTTTATTTGCTGCAGTGTCTATTAATTGTCCAAACCCGTGGCCACTTTCCCACTCAATATTGCTTTTGAATTTTCACAAATTCTTTAGTATTCTTTCGTTATTTCCAAGATGGCATGTGTGTATATATATATGTATGTGTGTGTGTGTATATATAAATAACTTTTTTCACATACCTTTTTATATATATATATTTTTTAATTTTCCCATAAACTCATCTTCAAAACACTCCTGCAACCCGCCTCACCAATTTATATTTATAAAAAAGTATTATTTACCTCAAATCTGTAATCCTCCAAGAAGCTAGCCAGAAATTAGCCAGAAGCTAATCCAGAAGCTAGTTAGCTTCTTTACTGGCTAATAGTTAGTATTCAGCTTAACCACGGTTTGTGGTCATCAGCTATCCTTTAGCTCGAAAATCTATCGCCAGTTTTGTGCAGCACGGCTCGGAACATACCGGACCAATTTTTCTCTCCATGTCCCTGGATTTCAACCGCTAACTCTGGACATTCATACCTGGATCTCACAGCTAGCTAGCTGCTATCCGTGTGACTATCGGCTTTCGTCGATTCCGGAGCAAACATCAATTATTCCGGAGCTAGCCAGCTGAAGAGTTCCATCAATCACTCCTGGGCTACAATCACCTATCCGGACCCGTTTTACTGCCTACGCGGAGCCCCACCGGGCCTTCACAACTGGACTGCCGACGTTATCTACCCGAAGGAGTTATCCGGCTGGCTCCTCTGTCGCGACGTTACCTGAACGCCCATCTGTGGCCCGCTAACCGTTAGCAGCCGATAAGACAGCTATCTGAATAGACAATCGGACAATTTATTTATTTATTTTTAGTATTATTATTATTATTTTTCTTCTTCTTGGGCCTCTAACTATATCTATTGTTTTTTGTTGTTGTGTGATTTGGATTAATCCCCTCAACCACACGGAACCCCACTAATCTACTGACGGAACGCAAGAGGTGGCTAATAACAGACCTCCATCCTATGCTAGCTTGCTACCGATGGCCTGGCTAGCTGTCTAAATCGCTGTGACCCCCAACCAACCTCTCTACTCACTGGACCCTTTTGATCACTCGACTAAGCATGCCTCTCCTTAATGTCAATATGCCTTGTCCATTGCTGTTCTGGTTAGTGTTTATTGGCTTATTTCACTGTAGAGCCTCTAGTCCTGCTCACTATACTTTATCCAACCTAAACACTTCAGCGAGCAGGCCTTTCTAATCGACCTGGCCGGGGTATCCTGGAAGGATATTGATCTCATCCCGTCAGTAGAGGATGCCTGGATATTTTTTTTTAAATGCCTTCCTAACCATCTTAAATAAACATGCCCCATTCAAGATATTTAGAACCAGGAACAGATATAGCCCTTGGTTCTCCCCAGACCTGACTGCCCTTAACCAACACAAAAACATCCTATGGCGTTCTGCATTAGCATCGAACAGCCCCCGTGATATGCAGCTGTTCAGGGAAGCTAGAAACCATTATACACAGGCAGTTAGAAAAGCTAAGGCTAGCTTTTTCAAGCAGAAATTTGCTTCCTGCAACACTAACTCAAATAAGTTCTGGGACACTGTAAAGTCCATGGAGAATAAGAACACCTCCTCCCAGCTGCCCACTGCACTGAAGATAGGAAACACTGTCACCACTGATAAATCCACCATAATTGAGAATTTCAAGAAGCATTTTTCTACGGCTGGCCATGCTTTCCACCTGGCTACTCCTACCCCGGTCAACAGCCTTGCACCCCCCACAGCATCTCGCCCAAGCCTTCCCCATTTCTCCTTCTCCCAAATCCGTTCAGCTGATGTTCTGAAAGAGCTGCAAAATCTGGACCCCTACAAATCAGCCGGGCTAGACAATCTGGACCCTTTCTTTCTAAAATTATCTGCCGAAATTGTTGCCACCCCTATTACTAGCCGTGTTGTCTGAGATTCCCAAAGATTGGAAAGCAGCTGCGGTCATCCCCCTCTTCAAAGGGGGGGACACTCTTGACCCAAACTGCTACAGACCTATATCTATCCTACCATGCCTTTCTAAGGTCTTCGAAAGCCAAGTAAACAAACAGATTACCGACCATTTCGAATCTCACCATACCTTCTCTGCTATGCAATCTGGTTTCAGAGCTGGTCATGGGTGCACCTCAGCCACGCTCAAGGTCCTAAACGATATCTTAACCGCCATCGATAAGAAACATTACTGTGCAGCCGTATTCATTGACAGAGTCGAAAGCCTTGGACAGATCAATCACCACATCCTCATCGGCAGACTCGACAGCCTTGCTTTCTCAAATGATTGCCTCGCCTGGTTCACCAACTACTTCTCTGATAGAGTTCAGTGTGTCAAATCGGAGGGTCTGCTGTCAGGACCTCTGGCAGTCTCTATGGGGGTGCCACAGGGTTCAATTCTTGGACCGACACTCTTTTCTGTATACATCAATGAGGTCGCTCTTGCTGCTGGTGAGTCTCTGATCCACCTCTACGCAGACGACACCATTCTGTATACTTCTGGCCCTTCTTTGGACACTGTGTTAACAACCCTCCAGGCAAGCTTCAATGCCATACAACTCTCCTTCCGTGGCCTCCTATTGCTCTTAAATACAAGTAAAACTAAATGCATGCTCTTCAACCGATCGCTACCTGCACCTGCCCAACATCACTACTCTGGATGGCTCTGACTTACGTGGACAACTACAAATACTTAGGTGTCTGGTTAGACTGTAAACTCTTCTTCCAGACCCATATCAAACATCTCCAATCCAAAGTTAAATCTAGAATTGGCTTCCTATTTAGCAACAAAGCATCCTTCACTCATGCTGCCAAACATACCCTTGTAAAACTGACCATCCTACCAATCCTCGACTTTGGCGATGTCATTTACAAAATAGCCTCCAATACCCTACTCAACAAATTGGATGCAGTCTATCACAGTGCAATCCGTTTTGTCACCAAAGCCCCATATACTACCCACCATTGCGACCTGTACGCTCTCGTTGGCTGGCCCTCGCTTCATACTCATCGCCAAACCCACTGGCTCCATGTCATCTACAAGACCCTGCTAGGTAAAGTCCCCCCTTATCTCAGCTCGCTGGTCACCATAGCATCTCCCACCTGTAGCACATGCTCCAGCAGGTATATCTCTCTAGTCACCCCCCAAAACCAATTCTTTCTTTGGCTGCCTCTCCTTCCAGTTCTCTGCTGCCAATGACTGGAACGAACTACAAAAATCTCTGAAACTGGAAACACTTATCTCCCTCACTAGCTTTAAGCACCAACTGTCAGAGCAGCTCACAGATTACTGCACCTGTACATAGCCCACCTATAATTTAGCCCAAACAACTACCTCTTTCCCTACTGAATTTATTTATTTATTTTGCTACTTTGCACCCCATTATTTTTATTTCTACTTTGCACATTCTTCCATTGCAAAACTAGCATTCCAGTGTTTTACTTGCTATATTGTATTTACTTTGCCACCATGGCCTTTTTTTTGCCTTTACCTCCCTTATCTCACCTCATTTGCTCACATCGTATATAGACTTGTTTCTACTGTATTATTGACTGTATGTTTGTTTTACTCCATGTGTAACTCTGTGTCGTTGTATGTGTCAAACTGCTTTGCTTTATCTTGGCCAGGTCGCAATTGTAAATGAGAACTTGTTCTCAACTTGCCTACCTGGTTGAATAAAGGTGAAATATATATATATATTTTTTTTAAGTATACACAATTCCCAAACATTCAAAGACTTCGTGAAAATGACCATGTATCCAAGTGCTCGCTTTCCAGAAAATGGGGGTGTATAAAAAAGATTTGAATAAGATGTCTTGTTGCTAAAATGCTTTCAGTTCCACATTAAAAGAGCAGAGAATATACTTAATGGGCTGCTTGTAAATAGAGGTCTCTATGCGCTGCTCTCCAAGCTGACACAGTTATAAAGTGCACATGTAGTGATGATTTGTGTTTACACAGTGATTTTCTGTAGAATAAAGAGCAACTTTACACTGTGTAAAAATATATCCTATCCACCACCTGGACCTGAACACTCACCACATCGACAAATTCTTATATTTCACAGATGTAGTATTGGATCAACTTTTTTTTTTTCAAATGAAAATGTTTCCAGGTATGTTTAGGCATAATGGTGAGATATTTGCAGTATTCCCACCACAGGTGGCTGGTGGTGCCTTAATTTGGGAGGACGAGCTCATAGTAATGGCTGGAACAGAATGAATGGACAGATCAATCTGTTTGATACTATTCCATTTCCTCCATTCAAGCCCTTAGTATGAGTCGTCCTCATCACCAGTTTCATGTGATTCCCACACACTGTATTTCAAAATCTTATAGAGTAAAATGATTAAAGATGGTTTTTGTATGACTTCTCTTGTCTGGTGGCAAATTCCAGTCTGGGTCCTAGTTCGCTGTCTTCGGTAGGCAGTCTGAACACTTAAGCAACCAGGAAAAGACATGATGTGATTCAATATTTTTCCTGTATTTATTTTTGTTACAAATTGTTTGACAACTGGTGTGAAAGGACCAATATTTCTGAGGTAATGTGTGAGAATTGAAAAAAAGTGAGTCCAGACCAAGACTGTAGAAGCCGCTCAAGTTAAAACTTCATTTCTGGACAACCCCACCTGTAGTCATATAGGAAAACAAAGGGAAATAATCAGTTGTGTGCAGGGTTTAGAATTACAGGGTGGCTAGAGGGAACTTTGCAGCCCCATAACAAACCATCACCTTCTCCAGTCAAACTCATGATAGATAATCAACATTACAGCTGATTCCAGGGGAGCAGGGACTGGAATACACATATTTTACTAATAGATACGTATGATACCAAAAGAGGAGAGAGAGGAGTTTACCCAGTTCTTTGACTAGAAGAGATTGTTGTTTCAGTAGAATTTGGTAAAAGGCTGATTTAGCCACCGATCCTCCTGGTTGCAGGGCCACATATAGCTTTCTCATCTTTGCCATACTGGTTTGGGCCGCAGTGATTTCAGAGTAATCCTCATAATGGATCATTTTCTTCTGGTACAGGCCATCTGCTATTGGCATCACCAGGGAAATCCTTTGAACAAGTTGTTCCATGTTATCATCCACAAATTGGGCTCCTGGGTTAGAGAACATTTGTTATTCAAACAACCTTAAAGAATGATTGATTTTCAGTGAATCTAACCGTGAATGTACAGGACTATACAGGTGAGACTGAAACACATAAGTTTTTATTTCGGCATCATCTGACAAACATGACTTAAGAAAGATCTTGCATCAGAATTGGTTCCTGAATGAAAATGACATTCAGTAGTCACAATCTGAGTTATTAAAATGCATTTCCTATCAGCACCCAACAAAGCTTTTTTTTTTTTTTAAGAGTTGAGCATGCCATATTTTCCAATATGAATATTTCCTCAGTAATATGCATACTGTTGTCTTGCAGATTGATAGACTCCTGACTTTAGGTCATCTATTTATTCATCACGCCTCTCAGTGTGAATCTGGTCAATTACAGTAATTATTTAGTTCCATTATTTTGTAGTATCTTCTTACAACACTAGTTCAGTAATATTTCAGCATGTATCCCATGCAAACAAGGCAGGTTACATTACCATACTGCTTTGTCTCCATGACTGCAGATTGATCCTGGCTAGACTGGGGAGTAGCATCTTGATCTGGCAAGAGAGAGAGTCTCTCCATGACATTGTTGGTAAAGAATCAACATACAATACATGTTCTGTATTTGTAGCCGGAGTTAAATAGAGCACATATTGACGTATGGAATGCAGAACTGCTTTTACTTCATTGCACAAGTAGGCCGACATTCAGGGGCAGCTTCCTGAGCACAGATTAGAAGCCTTCTTCTGGAATAAAAAGCAATAACAATGGAGAATCACAATTGAAAATTATTTTTAGTTCAGGTGTAGCTTTAATTATCTGTGTCCAGGAAACTGCCTTTCAATGTTCAACTATCAACAATAGACATTTACATATTTACTATAATCAACTTTACAGTATGTGGAAGAATGATTCAAATGCACAAATGAAAGTACATTTGTTGCATACAGAATTTGTAATCAGTTCATTCTGAATTACCTTTTTTGCCCTCGGTCTTTAACTTATCTGCTAGATCAATCATTCCCATGTTCTCCAGGATCTTCTGTGATTTTCATAGCACCTTCTTTCTTGTAGGCCTGCACCATCTTACTCACTGTCTTGTGCCTGCTAGCATCCTCTAGACTGGCGATTGACATGGGATTGAAGCCTTCGAGTGTTTCCTCCATCAGGTTCCACTGGAAGGTCTCAAATGTAGCCTTGTCTAGTTTTTCTAGGGTAGCCAGCAGCCGCTGTGGAACGGGTGTGGCCATTGTAGATCACTAGAATGGGTCAAATATAAAAATATTAAATGAATACAACTTTACTACGAGCAAAAATATGGAGTCAACCATATTGACACATTGGCAATCTTTATTTTACCCATTACACCCAGGTACTTACAATGTGTCTGTGTTGGACAGATGACTCCCAGTAACTCTTTGTCTCAAAAACTTTTTCTTCAGATTTTTACTTTCAGTTTTCTCTTTACATTCTCCACCCCTTTTTATCTGAATCAGAGGGGGTGGACTTCCAAGTGCAGAGTTAAGACTTTATACACAGACATGTAATCACATGTTTTATTCAGAGCCCGTTGGTCTATCTCAGAAATAATTGATCCTGCTTTGCCATCTACCCCACTGGTCTCAGGTCTACAGGCTTCACCAAATGCAACATTTCTATTCTATACCAAATGCAAATTTTTCTGGATAGAAATGTAATTCTACATAATCTAGTCAGTGACTACCATCTAGTGGTGATCAGAGTTAATACAGGTCAGATTTAGATACAGATAACTGTCCTCAAAGGCAATTACTTATGCAGGAATCACAAAACATGCAGATATACCACATATTAAAAAAGCAAGAACATTAAAATAGCAAAGGATATTCTCCATGTGCTGCTTGTGAATACTGGTCTCTACGGTGATAGAAGACAGATATAACGTAGGGATGATGTGTGTTTACACAGTGATTTTCTGTAGAATAAAGAGCAACTTTACACTGAGTAAAAATGTATCCTATCCACCACCTGGACCTGAACACTCACCACATTGACAAACTCTTATATTTCACAGATGTAGTATTGGATCAACATTTTTTCTTCCAAATGAATATGTTTCCAGGTATGTTTAAGGCATAATGGTGAGACATTTGCAGCATTCCCACCACAGGTGGCTGGTGGCACCTTATTTGGGGAGGACAACCTCACAGTAATGGTTGGAACGGAATGAATGTAACGGCATTCCATTTCCTCCATTCCAGCCCTTACTATGCGCCGTCACCTCCTCACCAGCCTCCTGTGATTCACACACACTGGTTTTCAAAATCTTATATAGTAAAACCATTAAAGATTCAGATGTCAAGGTTTTTGTATGACTTCTCCTGTCTGGTGGCAAATTCCAGTCTGGGTCCTAGTTCTCTGTCTTCGGTAGGCAGTCTGAACACTTAAGCAACCAGGAAAAGACATGACGTGATTGAATATTTTTCCTGTATTTATTTTGTTACAAATTGTTGTTTGACAATTGGTGTGAAAGGACCAATATTTCTGAGGTAATGTGTGAGATTTGAAAAAAAGTGAGTCCAGACCAAGACTGTAGAAGCCGCTCAAGTTATGACTTCATTTCTGGCCAACCCCACCTGTAGTCATAAAGGAAAACAAAGGGAAATAATCAGTTGTGTGCAGAGTTTAGAATTACAGGGTGGCTAGGGGGAACTTTATCCAGACAGGACAGCCCCATAACAAACCATCACCTTCTCCAGTCAAACTCATGATAGATAATCAACATTACAGCTGATTCCAGGGGAGCAGGGACTGGAATACACATATATTTAACTGATAGATACGTATGATACCAAAAGAGGAGAGAGAGGAGTTTACCCAGTTCTTTGACTAGAAGAGATTGTTGTTTCAGTAGAATTTGGTAAAAGGCTGATTTAGCCACCGATCCTCCTGGTTGCAGGGCCACATATAGCTTTCTCATCTTTGCCATACTGGGTTGGGCCGTATAGATTTCAGAGTAATCCTCATAATGGATCATTTTCTTCTGGTACAGGCCATCTGCTATTGGCATCACCAGGGAAATCCTTTGAACAAGTTGTTCCATGTTATCATCCACAAATTGGGCACCTGGGTTAGAGAACATTTGTTATTCAAACAACCTTAAAGAATGATTGATTTTCAGTGAATCTAACCGTGAATGTACAGGACTATACAGGTGAGACCGAAACACAGAAGTTTTTCTTTCGGCATCATCTGACAAACATGACTTAAGAAAGATCTTGCATCAGAATTGGTTCCTGAATGAAAATGACATTCAGTAGTCACAATCTGAGTTATTAAAATGCATTTCCTATCAGCACCCAACAAAGCTTTTTTTTTTTTAAGAGTTGAGCATGCCATATTTTCCAATATGAATATTTCCTCAGTAATATGCATACTGTTGTCTTGCAGATTGATAGACTCCTGACTTTAGGTCATCTATTTATTCATCACGCCTCTCAGTGTGAATCTGGTCAATTACAGTCATGTTTTAGTTCCATTATTTTGTAGTATCTTCTTACAACACTAGTTTCCTGTAAATTGTTTGCAGAAATGACATTTCTCAGCCTCTTTGGAGGTTCTCTAAATGTGCCCTTTTTTATTACTATGTCTTTCAATCTTATCAAATGTATGATTTAGATCACCTGCTAAAATAATAGTTACTGTCTAAAAACACCAGATTGTCCCCTGGTGGGATATACAATGAAATCAATGTGTAGATCATCAACATTACAGCTGATCACAGGGCAGCAGAGACAGAGATTTAACATTGGTAAATAACGGGAATATACATGTATTTGATATGTCTCCAACAGCAGAGAAAGAAAAGCTTACAAAAAGGGGGGTGCTGCTTTCCTAAATCTTTGACTAGAAGAGGTTCATGTTTCAGCAGAGCTTTGGAAAAGGTTGATTTAGCCACTTTTCCTTTTGATTAGTCTCATCTGTGCCTGACTCCATCAGAAATGACTGTTTGTCTTTCTGCACAACAACAAAATCACATCTAGGGATATTTCCCATGCAGTGACGTGGGTTGTCAAACAGGACATTCAGACAGATAGGACATCCAGACAGGACAGACAGATAGGACATTCAGACAGGACAGACCGATAGGACATTCAGACAGGACAGACAGATAGGACAGACAGACAGGACAAACAGATAGGACAGACAGATAGGACATTCAGACAGGACAGACAGACAGGACATTCAGACAGGACAGACCGATAGGACATTCAGACAGGACATTCAGACAGGACAGGACATTCAGACAGGACAGACAGACAGGACATTCAGACAGATAGGACATTCAGACAGGACATTCAGACAGGACATTCAGACAGGACAGACCGATAGGACATTCAGACAGGACAGACAGATAGGACAGACAGGACAAACAGATAGGACAGACAGATAGGACATTCAGACAGGACAGACAGATAGGACAACATATAATGACAAATGGGCAAAAGCTGCAAGGGACCATATGCATGTAGGAGCAATTATATTTTCTCTATATGGATCACATCCTGTCTGAGGTTATAAAATGTAAAGGTGTCCAGACTTTTTTCAGTCTATTGACCAAAACATTGATTTAAGAAAAGTTAAAAACATTTTTGGAGCATGCATGACTGCAAATTCACTGGACTTTCACTTACAAGTATTGACATTTTTCTAATGTACCCGGAGAAATACAAGGAGTGCAAATAACTCTGTTTTTCATATCTGATCTATTTGACAAGCTGTTCTCACACTCATATGATTGGAAGTTAAGAGAAGTGAGAGATATAGAGAGTAAGGGAAGAGCAGAGAGAGAGGAGAAGAGAAGAGAGATAATTAAATTATTATTTTACCTTTGTCGATTGGTTTTGAGGACAAGCCATCAGGCACATCCTACAGTAAGCAGAAATTAAAGCAATTTACAAAATCACAATTGATATGTTTGAAAACCATAATATGAGCAGCCTTACAGCCCCAAAAAAGCACCATTCTGCACTAACTGTAATTTTTTGTCAGACATTTGTAACACAAATAAATAATTCTAACATATGAAACTACTGTACTGTAACACCTTTATCTGTTTCACCTGTCCTTGTGATTGTCTCCACCCCCTCCAGGTGTCGCTTATTTTCCCCAGTGTATTTATCCCTGTGTTTCCTGTCTCTCTATTCCAGTTCGTCCTGTCTGTTTCAAGTCAACCAGTGTGTTTTTCCCGTACTCCTGCTTTTTCTATTCTCCTTTTTCCTTGCCTGTTTTCTGGACTCCATACCCGCCTGCCTGACCAGTCTGCCTGCACTGACCTCGAGCCTGCCTGCCACTCTGTACCTCCTGGACTCTGAACTCGTTTTGACCTTTTGCCTGTCCATGACCATTCTCTTGCTTACCCTTTTGGAAGTAATAAATATCTAATACTCAAACCATCTGCATCGTGTAGCTGCATCTGGGTCTGGCCTCGAGCCTTTATACCTTTAGCCCCTCCCCACTAACTGTAATTTTTAATCAGACATTTGGAAGAACACAACCATATCAGGCCAAAACACATAGAAACAAGACTAACTAGACATGCAGCATAGAATGCCCACTCATCACATATGCCCCCAAGGTGCAGACTCCGGCCGCAAAACCTAAACCTATAGGGGAGGGTCTGGGTGGGCATCTGGCCGCGGTGGCAGTTCTGGCACGGGACGTGGACCCCACTCCACCATAGTCATTTCCCTCTTCAAGGGCTTCTTTAGAGTGGTGACCCTCGCCTCCGACCTTGGGTCTGAGACCCTAATTAAAGGCCCCACTGGACTGAGGAGCGCCTCTGGACTGAGGGGCAGCTCCGGACTGATGGGCAGCTCCTGACTGAGGGGCAGCTCCGGACTGGCTGACGGCTCTGGCGGGTCCTGGCTGGCTGACGGCTCTGGCGGCTCCTGGCTGGCTGACGGCTCTGGCGGGTCCTGTCTGGCTGACGGCTCTGGCGGCTCCTGGCTGACTGGCGGCTCAGGACAGACGGGAGACTTTGGCGGCTCCTGGCTGACGGGAGACTTTGGCGGCTCAGGACAGACGGGAGACTTTGGCGGCTCAGGACAGACGGGAGACTCTGGCGGCTCAGGACAGACGGGAGACTTTGGCGGCTCAGGACAGACGGGAGACTCTGGCGGCTCAGGACAGAGGGGAGACTCTGGCGGCTCAGGACAGACGGGAGACTCTGGCGGCTCAGGACAGACGGGAGACTCTGGCGGCTCAGGACAGACGGGAGACTCTGGCGGCTCAGGACAGACGGGAGACTCTGGCGGCTCAGGACATACGGGAGACTCTGGCGGCTCAGGACAGACGGGAGACTCTGGTGGCTCAGGACAGATGGGAGACTCTGGCGTCACTGGGCAGGAGGATGGCTCTGGCGGCGCTGGACAGGCGGGAGCACCTGTAGGGATGAAACGGAGAGACAGCCTGGTGTGGGGGGCTGCCACCGGAGGGCTGGTGCGTGGAGGTGGCACTGGATAGACCGGACCTTGAAGGCGTACTGGAGATCTTGAGCACTGAGCCTGCCCAACCTTACCTGGTTTAATGCTCCCCATAGCCACGCCAGTGCGGCGAGGTAAAATAGCCCGCACTGGGCTGTGCTGGCGAACCGGGGACACCATGCGTAAGGCTGGTGCCATGTATGCCGGCCCGAGGAGACACCCTGGAGACCAGATGCGTAGAGCCGGCTTCATGGCACCTGGCTCGATGCCCACTCTAGCCCGGCCGATACGAGGAGCTGGAATGTACCGAACCGGGCTATGCACACGCACCAGGGATACATTCCGCTCCACCGCATAACATGGTGCCTGCCCGGTTATTCTCTCTCTCTCCGGTAAGCACAGGAAGTTGGCGCAGGTCTCCTACCTGGCTTCGCCACACTCCCTGTGTGCCCCCACCCAATACATTTTTGGGGCTGCCTCTCGGGCTTCCAGCCACGCTGCCGTGCTGCCTCCTCATTTTTATTTTACCTTTATTTAACTAGGCAAGTCAGTTAAGAGCAAATTCTTATTTTCAATGACGGCCTAGGAACAGTGGGTTAACTGCCTGTTCACTGCCTCCAGCTCTGATTTGGGGCGGCGATATTGCCCTGGCTGTGCCTTGGGTCCTTCGCCGTCCAGAATCTCCTCCCAAGTCCACGAGTCCTGCGTTCTTTGCCGCTACTGCTGTTGGCCGTTACCACGCTGCTTGGTCCATTGTTGGTGGGTTATTCTGTCACGATCGTCGTAGTGAGGATACCAAAGCGCAGCGTGGTGTGAATACATTATTTTAATGTAGATGAAAGAACACGACGAACACTAAACAAACAAACAAAGTAATAAGACGAACATGACCGCTATCAATACTGTGTGCAAACATGCAACATCACATAGACAATAACCCACGAACCACAATACAAAACAGGCTACCTAAATATGGTTCCCAATCAGAGACAACGACAAACACCTGCCACTGATTGAGAACCATATCAGGCCAAAACACATAGAAACAGACTAACTAGACATGCAACATAGAATGCCCACTCATATCACACCCTGACCAAACAAAACATAGAAACAAACAACGCAAATAATGGTCAGAGTGTGACAAGTATATAAGAACAAATAAAAAAGAGAATCAAATTATTACTCTATTACCCTATTGCTAACAAAAATCACACAAATAAAACTAAATTGCACAAATCCTATATCACACAAATGCACAAATAGAATAACACACTTATAAAGACGAGAATCTGATTATTACACTATTGCACTTCAAACAAACACACAAACTAAATTGCACAACTAATTGCATTACTAATTGCATTAGCGCACCTCTAACTTTGTACAGTACTATTTGATAGATTCCCCTGCTCCCCCAACCTCTGTCTTCCAGTAGGGAGATCTGAGGTCAACCTACCCCCGCCCCCTCTTCATCTTGTATTTCTGAGTGGGAGACCTTCCAAGGCAGTAGCCTGCCTTGCTCACAAACTAGAATCAGGGCCACCACTCCAACAAGGTTAATTGACCCACATTCCCACACGGTGACATATCATTGACGTGAGGTGCAAATGAGCGATAGAAAACCGATCGCGCAAATGTCACCATTCCGTCTTGTTTTTGCAAGACGCCGCCCTGGGCAGCTGCCCATGTCGCCTATACCTAAATCTGCCACTGTTTACAGGATATGAGCAGACCAAGAGCTTTGTAGGCAATATTATTCTGTGTTTTCTCATCAAGCCATAGATGCATCTCAGTGAAGGCCAAATTCACTTACCTGTGTTGGAGGGAGTGAACCAGTCTTCACATTAGCAGAGATATTCACCTTGTCTTTTGGACATGCTGTGGAATAAAGGTTAGCATTCTATATTTGGTCTATGATTTAGGTGAACTCAATCAAGTCAATACTTGGATACTAAGTTCAATAGTAGTATTAGTTGTTATAAAGTGTTATACCAGGTGGCTTTGAACTTGGAGATACACTGGGGGTGCCAACACCTGATGTTTTACTTCCCTCCTCACTTCCCAAGTTCTAGAGAGAGGGTAGGATAGAGGGAAGAGTAGAATAAGGAGGAGACAGTTATTAGTATGCTATGTTCCAATGCCCACATAAGCATTACCACTTAAATGCATGACAAATACATTTGTTTATTCCGAGTGGTACAGTAATGTACATATCAGAACATAGCTTTAGTGTCTTGTTCTGTACCAGTTTTAGCAGCACTTGATTGACGGCATGCTGTATCCCCTTCTGGTGCTTCTCAAACACTCTTCCTGTCACAAGGACGCATTCTGAAAAATAAACAGGAAGAGTTCCAAACGACATGTATCAGTGATGTGTAAAACTCTTAAATAAAGACATACATGCTTATGTTATGACAATCAAGATGTACACAATCCTAACTGGATGAGTATAGCTACCCTATGTGATAAAAAAATGAATATTCCAACTACACTCCTGTACTCTTACCCTTGATGGGGGGTCTCTTAGGGGGCTCATGGTCCCAGCACTTCTTCATGAGCTCCACCAGGTCCCCTAGTCCCTCGAACTGCTCTTTGTCCACTGCCTCCAGGGAAGGCCTCTGTTTTCTGTCTTTGATGAGAAAACAGAACCTGCTGAACTCTCTGGCATGGACATCTAGAAGAGATTGAAGAGTAAAGGTAAGGTGCTCCAAGAAGTCTTAAACAGTCCTGCCATATTTCTCTATGAATGTACTTGTAGATGTAATGTTTCTGAACAGTTATTATTGTCTATGTGGTAGAGTATAATGTAACGTTTTTTATTCTTTTTTATTCTTTTATTTAAAAAACATCACAATTTTGTGAAACCCTCCAAGATCCCCCAACAGTTCCCCAATAGCTGTCCCTCAACCATTCGAGGCCCCTCACACAGTCCCCCCAGAAGAAACAAAATAAAAAATACAATTATTTCCATTCCCCACCCCCAAGAACCCCCCCAATGCACTAAAAACCAAGAGAATGAACACAAGAGAAAAAAAGGAAAAGACAGAAGAAAACAGCAAACAACAATGCAAAAAAATACATACATTTAAAACAAAAGACATCAAAGACAACTGAAATCATAACAGCAATGCCTACTTTATATGTTTGTGTGCATGTCTGGCACTGTTGCATGTATGTGTGTGTTCTTGTATGTGTTCATTTGAATGAGAGTGTGTGTATATGCATGTGTACAAACACCTGCACGGCATCAGCCTCTGGCAAACCGGCATTAGTTGTAAAAACACTGCCACTTAGTGTCATTCAAATATACTTTTATTATGTTTTATTTAGACTTTTTTTGACCATCATTCTCCCTCTCACGCAGCAACTCCACTCCCACTTGTCTCCAATTCCACATACCAACCCTCAGCTTCCCTCAGCCCATCCCATCTACCTCTGCTGGTCACCCACTTCGTATTTCTACACAACACATATCTTTCAACTATGCTATGATGTTTAACGTACAATTTCAATTTCAATCTAATCGAATGGAATCTACAGATTGCGTGTTGAAGATAAATACTTTTAATAAGAGTATTATTATATTAGTAATTGTCTGACCCGATCTCTCCAGATCTCCTAACAGTATTATTTCTAGGGTCAATTTTAGATCAATGCTATGCATTTTCAGCCATTCCTGAATCTAAGACCAGAAACAGGCTACCTGAGGGCAATACCAAAATAAATGGTCTATTGATTCTGTATCCTCACAACAAAATCTGCAGAGCTTCGATGATTTTATGCCCCAAATATTCAACATTTTGTTGGTGGCAAGAATTCTATATAATAATTTTAGCTGAAAAGCACAAAGTCTTGAATCTTGCGTTGTTTTATATATCAACTCATACACCATGTACCATAGAATCGGTACATCAAAAATCTCATCCCAAATATTTTGCAATCTGTATGGCACAGTTGTCAACATCCTGATCCTCAAATTAAACTGGTATACTTTCCTATTTATGCTATTTTTATTCCTCCGCCAGTTTTGATCCTTTATATTGGGCAGACAGACCAGTTCCCTACCTCCTCCCGCTGCCACCTGCCTCCTCCAGTTTTGATCATTTATATTGGGCAGACAGACCAGTTCCCTACCTCCTCCCTGCCACCTGCCTCCTCCAGTTTTGATCATTTATATTGGGCAGACAGACCAGTTCCCTACCTCCTCCCACTGCCACCTGCCTCCTCCAGTTTTGATCCTTTATATTGGGCAGACAGACCAGTTCCCTACCTCCTCCCGCTGCCACCTGCCTCCTCCAGTTTTGATCCTTTATATTGGGCAGACAGACCATTTCCCTACCTCCTCCCGCTGCCACCTGCCTCCTCCAGTTTTGATCATTTATATTGGGCAGACAGACCAGTTCCCTACTTCCTCCCGCTGCCACCCGCCTCCTCCAGTTTTGATCCTTTATATTGGGCAGACAGACCAGTTCCCTACCTCCTCCCGCTGCCACCTGCCTCCTCCAGTTTTGATCATTTATATTGGGCAGACAGACCAGTTCCCTACCTCCTCCCGCTGCCACCTGCCTCCTCCAGTTTTGATCATTTATATTGGGCAGACAGACCAGTTCCCTACTTCCTCCCGCTGCCACCTGCCTCCTCCAGTTTTGTGGCAATGATATAATGAATTGGTTGTACTCTTGGACTGAGCAGACCTTCCCGTACAATTCTGATAACTCCATGAAGGACATAACTCTACCATTACAATTTACAATATCATTTAAGAACAAAATACCCTTTTCAAACATCTTTCCCACAAATACAGGTATTTTATCAACCAGCACATTTGAGTTCAGCCATAATATTTGTTATAATATTTGTTCTATCTTTTCAGGGGGATGAAATTGAAATTGTAGCCAGCTCTTTAAGGCTTGTTTGAAAAAGACAGATACTTTGAAAAAAGTATCAATTTCAATTAAATGAAAATGAGACACGGCAATCTACACAAAGGCAAAAAGGCCATTTTTAAACAATGGATGAGCTTTTCTTAGTAATCTACTTGAGAACCATTTAGGGTTCAAATAAAACTTTTGAATGAGTGAAGCTTTTAGAGAGAGGTTTAGTGCTTTTATATTTAATAATCTCAACCCACCCAATTTATATTCATTATATAGATAGGCTCGTTTTATTTTGTCTGGTTTAGCATCCCAGATAAAGCAAACTATTTTTGCTCATATGATTTGAAAAATGAATCATCGGGAGTAGGCAGCGCCTTAAGTAAGTGAGTAAACTGAGATATGACAAAGGAGTTAATCAGGGCAATTTTTCCATAAATAGATAGGTATTTACCTCTCCATGGTAGCAGGATCTTGTCTATGTTTCAAGTTTTCTATTTAAATTAATTGCGGAGAGCTTATTTATATCTTTTGTGAAATGAATATCGAGTATGTCTACTTCACCATCAGCCCATTTTATAGGTAAGCTGCAAGGTAATGTAAAAGTTGTATTTTTTTAAGGATCCAATACGTAATATTGTATACTTATCATAATTAGGTTTTAGTCCAGAGAGTACAGAAAAGTTATCTAGCTCTTTAACTTCTTGGTGACAGGGGGCAGTATTTTCACGTCCGGATGAAATGCATGCCCAAATTCAACTGCCTGCTACTCATCCCCAGAAGATAAGATATGCATATTATTAGTAGATTTGGATAGAAACCACTCCGAAGTTTCTAAAACTGTTTGAATCATGTCTGTGAGTATGACAGAACTTATTTAGCAGGCGAAACCCCGAGGACAAACCATTCAGATTATTTATTTTTTGAGGTCACTCTCTTTTCAATGAGTTTTCATTGGGAATCCAGATTTCTAAGGGACCTTCTTACAGTTTCTATCGCTTCCACTGGATGTCAACAGTCTTTAGAAATTAGTTGAGGTTATTCCTTTGTGTAATGAAGAAGTACAACCATCTTGAACGAGGGTCACTTGAAGTGTACTGTTAGATAGAGGCGCATGACCAGAAAGCATGCTTCAGTTTGTTTCTTCCTGTATTGAACACAGATCATCCCGTCTTCAATTTTCTCGATTATTTACGTGAAAAAATACCTCAAGTTGTATTAGAAAAGTAGCTTGAAATGTTTTGGCAAAGTTTACAGGTAACTTTTGAGATATTTTGTTGTCACGTTGAACAAGTTGGAACTGGTGTTTTTCTGGATGAAACGCGCCAAATAAATAGACATTTTGGATATATATCGACGGACTTAATCGAAACAAAAGGACCATTTGTGATGGGACATATTGGAGTGCCAACAAAAGAAGCTCGTCAAAGGTAGGGCATGAATTATATTTTAATTTCTGCGTTTTGTGTCGCACCTGCAGGGTTGAAATATGCTTCTCTCTCTTTGTTTACAGAGGTGCTATCCTCAGATAATAGCATCGTTTGCTTTCGCCGAAAAGCCTTTTTGAAATCTGGCATGTTGGCTGGATTCACAACAAGTGTAGGTTTAATTTGCTATCTTGCATGTGTGATATAATGAAAGTTTTTTGTTTTTATAGTAATTTATTTGAATTTTCCCTGGCTTTTTCCCTGGCTTTTGGCCAGGTGGGATGCTAGCGTCCCACATATCCCAGAGAGATTAATGAGACATTGCAGGGATCTAGTTTGCAGACTTAACATAAAACTTAAGTCATCGGCATACATGGACACCTTTGTTTTTAAGCCTTGGATTTATAATCCTCTAATGTTGTTATTGGATCTGATTTTAATAGCTAGCATTTTGATGGCCATAACGAATAGATATGGTGACAGTGGACACCCTTGTTTAACTACTCTTGACAATTCAAAACTCTCTGAGAAGTAGCCGTTATTTACTCTTTTACACCTGGGGTTGCTATACATTATTTTTACCCATTTTATAAGGGAATTACTGAAATTGAAAAAATCCAGGCATTTAGAAATAAAATCCAATATTACTTTATCAAATGCCTTTTCAATATCTGCTATGAATACCATTCCTGGCTTCTTATATGTTTCATGATGTTCTATTATTTCTACTAGTTGTCGTATATTATCTCCAATGTATCGTCCATGTAAAAAACCTGTCTGATCAGGATGAACAATACCTGGTAAAAACCCTTTTAATTCTGAGTGCTATGCATTATGCTAGTATTTTTGCATCACAAGATTGAAGTGTAAGAGGCCTCCAGTTTTTTTTATTTGCCATCTGGGTCTTATTTTAATAATAGAGAAATTAGACCTTCCTGCTGAGTACCTGACAGACCTATTCTTTAGGAGTAGTTAAAACAATCTAACAATGGAGCTTTTAGTATATCAAAAAATATTTTATATACCTCTACCGGTATGCCATCAAGCCCTGGGGTTTTTCCAGACTGAAAGGATTTAATAGCCTCAAAAAGTTCTTCCTCTGTAATTTGGCCTTCGCACTGATCTTTCTGTACATTTGTTAATTTTACATTTTTTATATTATTTGGAAAGAATACCTTAACTTAATCTTCATTCAGTGGGAGAGGATGAGACGGAAAACATCTGCCTAAAATAATTAGCTTCCCCTTTTAAAATATAATTAGGAGAATCATAGATGACTCCGTCTTCAGTAACGAGTTTCTGCAAATTCTTTTTGTTAGCGTTCCTGTATTGGAGATTCAGGAAGAATTATGTGCATTTTTCTCCAGTCAGTCAGGAAAGCAAAGGCCAGCTTCTTCAGGCAGAAATTTGCATATTGTAGCTCTAACTCCAAAATGTTCTGGGACACTGTGAAGTCCATGGAGAACAAGAGCACCTCCTCCCAGCTGCCCACTGCACTGAGGCTAGGTAACACGGTCACCACCGATAAATCCATGATTATTGAAAACTTCAACAAGCATTTCTCAATGGCTGGCCATGCCTTCCTCCTGGCTACTCCAACCTCAGCCAACAGCTTCCCCCTCCCCGCAGCTACTCGCCCAAGCCTCTCCAGGTTCTCCTTTACCCAAATCCAGATAGCAGATGTTCTGAAAGAGCTGCAAAACCTGGACCCGTACAAATCAGCTGGGCTTGACAATCTGGACCCTCTATTTCTGAAACTATCCGCCGCCATTGTCGCAACCCCTATTACCTGCCTGTTCAACCTCTCTTTCATATCGTCTGAGATCCCCAAGGATTGGAAAGCTGCCGCAGTCATCCACCTCTTCAAAGGGGGAGACACCATGGACCCAAACTGTTACAGACCTATATCCATCCTGCCTGCCTATCTTCTCTCTTTCTCTCTTTCTTTCTCTCTCTTGGAGGACCTGAGCCCTAGGACCATGCCTCAGGACTAGCTGACATGATTACTCCTTGCTGTCCCCAGTCCACCTGGCCGTGCTGCTGCTCCAGTTTCACCTGTTCTGCCTTATTATTATTGGACCATGCTGGTCATTTATGAACATTTGAACATCTTGGCCATGTTCTGTTATAATCTCCACCCGGCACAGCCAGAAGAGGACTGGCCACCCCACATAGCCTGGTTCCTCTCTAGGTTTCTTCCTAGGTTTGGGCCTTTCTTGGGAGTTTTTCCTAGCCACCGTGCTTCTACACCTGCATTGCTTGCTGTTTGGGGTTTTAGGCTGGGTTTCTGTACAGCACTTTGAGATAACAGCTGATGTACGAAGGGCTATATAAATACATTTGTTTTGATTTGATATCTAAGGTCTTCGAAAGCCAAGTCAACAAACAGGTCACTGACCATCTCGAATCCCACCGTACCTTCTCCGCTGTGCAATCTGGTTTCCGAGCCAGTCACGGGTGCACCTCAGCCACACTCAAGGTACTAAACAAGATCATAACCGCCATCGATAAAAGACAGTACTGTGCAGCCGTCTTCATCGACCTTGCCAAGGCTTTCGACTCTGTCAATCACCATATTCTTATCGGCAGACTCAGTGGCCTCGGTTTTTCTGATGACTGCCTTGCCTGGTTCACCAACTACTTTGCAGACAGAGTTCAGTGTGTCAAATCGGCGGGCATGCTGTCCGGTCCTCTGGCAGTCTCTATGGGAGTGCCACAGGGTTCAATTCTCGGACCGACTCTTTTCTCTGTATATATCAATGATGTTGCTCTTGCTGTGGGCTATTCCCTGATCCACCTCTACGCAGACGACACCATTCTGTATACTTCCGGCCCGTCCTTGGACACTGTGCTATCTAACCTCCAAACGAGCATCAATGCCATACAACACTCCTTCCGTGGCCTCCAACTGCTCTTAAACGCTATTAAAACCAAATGCATGCTTTTCAACCGTTTGCTGCCTGCACCCGCACGCCCGACTAGCATCACCACCCTGGATGGTTCCGACCTAGAATATGTGGACAACTATAAGTACCTAGGTATCTGGCTAGACTGTAAACTCTCCTTCCAGACTCATATCAAATATCTCCAATCTAAAATAAAATCTAGAATCGGCTTTCTATTCCGCAACAAAGCCTCCTTCACTCACGCCGCCAAACTTACCCTAGTAAAACTGACTATCCTACCGATCCTCGACTTCGGCGATGTCATCTACAAAATAGCTTCCAATACTCTACTCAGCAAACTGGATGCAGTTTATCACAGTGCCATCCGTTTTTGTTACTAAAGCACCTTATACCAGCCACCACTGCAACCTGTATGCTCTAGTCGGCTGGCCCTCGCTACATATTCGTCGCCAGACCCACTGGCTCCAGGTCATCTACAAGTCCATGCTAGGTAAAGCTCCGCCTTATCTTAGTTCACTGGTCACGATGGCAACACCCACCCGTAGCACGCGCTCCAGCAGGTGTATCTCACTGATCATCCCTAAAGCCAACACCTCATTTGGCCGCCTTTCGTTCCAGTTCTCTGCTGCCTGTGACTGGAACGAATTGCAAAAATCGCTGAAGTTGGAGACTTTTATCTCCCTCACCAACTTCAAACATCTGCTATCTGAGCAGCTAACCGATCGCTGCAGCTGTACATAGTCTATCGGTAAATGCTGAACTTATATTATACTGGAAAAATACATTTATAAATTATTTTGTCTTAGTTAATAACTTGTCCTCCAGTAATCTTTGATTAAATATCCAATATCCCGTCCACGTGGAAAATCTACTAGAGTTATGTGAATGCCAATTAGATGATGATCCGATCGCATTCTATCCTATTAAAACTTTTTAAAACTTTGATGCAAGAGCGAAACAGACAAGAAAGTAGTCAAGACGACTAGCTTGATTAAGTCTCCTCCATGTATATCTCACTAGGTCGGGCTTTTTTAGTCTCCAAATATCTACTATTTCTAATGTGTCCATAATAGTTGTGATTTCCTTAAGGGCACGGTGATGATAGTTTGTACAGTGATTACCTTTACTGTCCATTGAGGTACTTAACATTGTTTTATAGTCTCCTACCATAATGATTAGATAATTTGTTGGTATAAATGTTTTTGAAGAAGTGTAGATCATCCTGATTTGGACCATATAGATTAATGAGCCAAATCTCTATTTTGTCCACTTTCATATTCAAAAGGATCCACCTTCCTTGCAAATAATTCCTGATTATTTGCACATTCAGATCGAAATTTTGGTTAATTAATATCATCACATCCTTTGAGTTCCTTTGTCCATGACAGAAAATTATTTCACCACCCCATACCTTTTTCCACGCAACTTCATCTCAGGATGTAGAGTGAGTTTCCTGTAAACAGTAGATGTTATATTCCTTTTCTTTTAGCCATGTATAATCTGCCAAACCATTACAATTATAACTAGCTATACTTATTTCACCTCTTACCATAACTAGATACTATTCTCAGGCTAATTTGACCATAATTAGTTCTTGTAAAGTTACTGCCATCAGAGGTAATATGAAGGTCGAAAGTAGAGCTTTCAAATGTCTGATATTTAGAATTCAAGAAATAAGTTCTAGCAATGTTTTTATTATTCCCTTTCCTGTTTGCCTGTGAGCCAATGCCACAGATGTTAGAAAATTGAGACAAATGATGTGTGTAACAAATCTGAGTAGGTTGATGTGTATGATATTGGATATGATATAATGAGAGTGTGTATGATGTCTGTATAAGAGTAAGACTATAATGTGTGATGTCCAAATAAATAATAACTCTGCCAATTAGCATGTTTGAGTGTCTGTGTGTAACATGTAGTGCGTGTAGCCTTAATATTCATAATTGTAATCCATATCGTATCACCATCATAGTTGCATCATAATTACCTTTAACATAATTGAAAAACACATCCCAGCATATCCATAGCAATTGACGTTTCACATGATCATGAAAGAGACCTTGCATTACTCTAGAGACGACTCCACTACAGTACAAATGTATTCCGTACAATATGTTATTATTTCCCAATGCCCCTATTCTGATATCTTCCCCTTGCTTTTTGTCAAAATATATAAACTTGTAGACAAATACATAAAAAAGATAGACAAACAATAAACACATTCAATTATAAAACAGTTCTCAACAATAGAGAGGGAGAGAAGAGAAGAGAAAAGAAAAGAGAGAGTGAGAGAAGAGAGCGAGATCAGGTGTGTGTGTGTATAAGTTCGTATGTGTAAGCAAGCATGTGGTACGTGTGTGTTCATATCCACTTCATAATGTTCAGATATTTTAAACAGTTCCCATTCCTTCTTTTTTTCGTAACCTGAAGTCCCTGTAGAATTTAGTACAGCCACGGTGTGGCTATAACGTCACGTTACTATGCCAAGCAAAGTGCAATGAATGTGAGTGTAATGCACCATGAAGATGGTATTCATTGTAAGTGTTTACTCACCAGGATATGGCTTCGACTGACCAGTGATGATGGACCACAGAAGTATACCATAGCTGGAGAAGAGAATGTGTGAGAGAGAGATAGATAGAAAGAGTCATTGTAAAGTCATATATGTCCATATCGATTATTCTTGAGGCATTTAGTGACGTACCTGTAGATGTCAAAGGCACGAATGGGTTTGTATGACACATTTTCCAAAGCCTCAGGGGGCATGTAACTAGATGTTCCCCCAGCCTTCCCAGGGAACTCTTTGCTCATCTTGGAAACACTGTGGGACACCTTGGCCAGGCCAAAATCTGCAAGCTAGAGAGACAGACTGTCATTTCATTACAGTCCCAACGGTGTGATTTGTTTGATCGTAGCTAGCTACATAGCTAGCTACATAGCAGTCTTTGTTTCAAAGATAATTGTGTAGTCTAGAGCGATTTTCTAGGTTAGCTAGCCAGCTATTGTCGTTCTCCTAACGCAACGTAACGTAACCAACACTGCTAGCTAGCCAGCTAGCTCCCGAAAAGCAGCATTGTAGAAACTTCACACTCAACGGTACGACTTGATTAGGGTAGTGTCAACAACGCAGCTAGCCTACCCCAGCAGTACTGTATCATTTTAATCATTTTAGTCAATTAGATTCTTGCTACGTAAGCTTAACTTTCTGAACATTCGAGACGTGTAGTCCACTTGTCATTCCAATCTCCTCTGCATTAGCGTAGCCTCTTCTCTAGCCTGTCAACTATGTGTCTGTCTATCCCTGTTCTCTCCTCTCTGCACAGACCATACAAACGCTCCACACCGCATGGCCGCGGCCACCCTAATCTGGTGGTCCCAGCGCGCACGACCCACGTGGAGTTCCAGGTCTCCGGTAGCCTCTGGAACTGCCGATCTGCGGCCAACAAGGCAGAGTTCATCTCAGCCTATGCCTCCCTCCAGTCCCTCGACTTCTTGGCTCTGACGGAAACATGGATCACCACAGACAACACCGCTACTCCTACTGCTCTCTCTTCGTCCGCCCACGTGCTCTCGCACACCCCGAGAGCTTCTGGTCAGCGGGGTGGTGGCACCGGGATCCTCATCTCTCCCAAGTGGTCATTCTCTCTTTCTCCCCTTACCCATCTGTCTATCGCCTCCTTTGAATTCCATGCTGTCACAGTTACTAGCCCTTTCAAGCTTAACATCCTTATCATTTATCGCCCTCCAGGTTCCCTCGGAGAGTTCATCAATGAGCTTGATGCCTTGATAAGCTCCTTTCCTGAGGACGGCTCACCTCTCACAGTTCTGGGCGACTTTAACCTCCCCACGTCTACCTTTGACTCATTCCTCTCTGCCTCCTTCTTTCCACTCCTCTCCTCTTTTGACCTCACCCTCTCACCTTCCCCCTACTCACAAGGCAGGCAATACGCTCGACCTCATCTTTACTAGATGCTGTTCCTCCACTAACCTCATTGCAACTCCCCTCCAAGTCTCCGACCACTACCTTGTATCCTTTTCCCTCTCGCTCTCATCCAACACTTCCCACACTGCCCCTACTCGGATGGTATCGCGCCGTCCCAACCTTCGCTCTCTCTCCCCCGCTACTCTCTCCTCTTCCATCCTATCATCTCTTCCCTCTGCTCAAACCTTCTCCAACCTATCTCCTGATTCTGCCTCCTCAACCCTCCTCTCCTCCCTTTCTGCATCCTTTGACTCTCTATATCCCCTATCCTCCAGGCCGGCTCGGTCCTCCCCTCCCGCTCCGTGGCTCGACGACTCATTGCGAGCTCACAGAACAGGGCTCCGGGCAGCCGAGCGGAAATGGAGGAAAACTCGCCTCCCTGCGGACCTGGCATCCTTTCACTCCCTCCTCTCTACATTTTCCTCCTCTGTCTCTGCTGCTAAAGCCACTTTCTACCACTCTAAATTCCAAGCATCTGCCTCTAACCCTAGGAAGCTCTTTGCCACCTTCTCCTCCCTCTTGAATCCTCCTCCCCCTCCCCCCCCCTCCTCTCTCTCTGCAGATGACTTCGTCAACCATTTTGAAAAGAAGGTCGACGACATCCGATCCTCGTTTGCTAAGTCAAACGACACCGCTGGTTCTGCTCACACTGCCCTACCCTGTGCTCTGACCTCTTTCTCCCCTCTCTCTCCAGATGACATCTCGCGTCTTGTGACGGCCGGCCGCCCAACAACCTGCCCGCTTGACCCTATCCCCTCCTCTCTTCTCCAGACCATCTCCGGTGACCTTCTCCCTTACCTCACCTCGCTCATCAACTCATCCCTGACCGCTGGCTACGTCCCTCCTGTCTTCAAGAGAGCGAGAGTTGCACCCCTTCTGAAAAAACCTACACTCGATCCCTCCGATGTCAACAACTACAGACCAGTATCCCTTCTTTCTTTTCTCTCCAAAACTCTTGAACGTGCCGTCCTTGGCCAGCTCTCCCGCTATCTCTCTCAGAATGACCTTCTTGATCCAAATCAGTCAGGTTTCAAGACTAGTCATTCAACTGAGACTGCTCTTCTCTGTATCACGGAGGCGCTCCGCACTGCTAAAGCTAACTCTCTCTCCTCTGCTCTCATCCTTCTAGACCTATCGGCTGCCTTCGATACTGTGAACCATCAGATCCTCCTCTCCACCCTCTCCGAGTTGGGCATCTCCGGCGCGGCCCACGCTTGGATTGCGTCCTACCTGACAGGTCGCTCCTACCAGGTGGCGTGGCGAGAATCCGTCTCCTCACCACGTGCTCTCACCACTGGTGTCCCCCAGGGCTCTGTTCTAGGCCCTCTCCTATTCTCGCTATACACCAAGTCACTTGGCTCTGTCATAACCTCACATGGTCTCTCCTATCATTGCTATGCAGACGACACACAATTAATATTCTCCTTTCCCCCTTCTGACGACCAGGTGGCGAATCGCATCTCTGCATGTCTGGCAGACATATCAGTGTGGATGACGGATCATCACCTCAAGCTGAACCTCGGCAAGACGGAGCTGCTCTTCCTCCCGGGGAAGGACTGCCCGTTCCATGATCTCGCCATCACGGTTGACAACTCCATTGTGTCCTCGTCCCAGAGCGCTAAGAACCTTGGCGTGATCCTGGACAACACCCTGTCGTTCTCAAATAACATCAAGGCGGTGGCCCGTTCCTGTAGGTTCATGCTCTACAACATCCGCAGAGTACGACCCTGCCTCACACAGGAAGCGGCGCAGGTCCTAATCCAGGCACTTGTCATCTCCCGTCTGGATTACTGCAACTCGCTGCTGGCTGGGCTCCTGCCTGTGCCATTAAACCCCTACAACTCATCCAGAACGCCGCAGCCCGTCTGGTGTTCAACCTTCCCAAGTTCTCTCACGTCACCCCGCTCCTCCGCTCTCTCCACTGGCTTCCAGTTGAAGCTCGCATCCGCTACAAGACCATGGTGCTTGCCTACGGAGCTGTGAGGGGAACGGCACCTCAGTACCTCCAGGCTCTGATCAGGCCCTACACCCAAACAAGGGCACTGCGTTCATCCACCTCTGGCCTGCTCGCCTCCCTACCACTGAGGAAGTACAGTTCCCGCTCAGCCCAGTCAAAACTGTTCGCTGCTCTGGCCCCCAATGGTGGAACAAACTCCCTCACGACGCCAGGACAGCGGAGTCAATCACCACCTTCCGGAGACACCTGAAACCCCACCTCTTTAAGGAATACCTAGGATAGGATAAAGTAATCCTTCTCCCCCTCCCCCCTTAAAAGACCGAGATGCACTATTGTAAAGTGGCTGTTCCACTGGATGTCATAAGGTGAAAGCACCAATTTGTAAGTCGCTCTGGATAAGAGCGTCTGCTAAATGACTTAAATGTAAATGTAAATGTAGATAGTCTTCAGTTTATGTTCGGTTTATGCATTACAATTACTGGCAGTATAACTCATGTCATCTAACTATATTTGTTGAAATAGTTAATCATCAATTAATGGTAATATCAATAATAATAATTATAATATTGCCTCAATAATACAAGCAATAGTGCTATTGAACCTCAGTTCATGCTCGTCTTCCCACCAGTTAAAGCCTAATCAGAACCAGGAGCCTGGAACTTGCCTTGGCATCAAGGTAGTTATCCAGCAACACATTATTGGGCTTCAGGTCTTGATGCAGAAGGGGTGGGATGAGGCAATGGAGGAAGTTCATCCCCAGAGCGATCTGGTGGGCCAAGCGACAGGCAAGGGGGTGGGGCCAAGGTGGATGGAGAGAGAGGGTGTCCAGGAGGGATTCCAGTGTCCCCCTCTCCATGAACTCCATCACAAGACCCAGCTGGATGGAAGGGCCGCAATTGGGGGGACAATCCTTGTACACTCCAAGAATCTTTATCACATGGGAGCTTGTACTCCTGCGCAGCATTTCTGCCTCATTATGCAGGGAAGTGCTAGAGCTGGGATAAAGTTAGGGGTGGGAAGGAGAGGACAAGGGAGGGGGTGGACAGAAAGAGTGAGGGCAACACAGGAATATTGTCTTAACTAAAATGGTTGACCACATCATGAAAGACAAATCAGTTTATAAAGGAATATAAAACTCATTTAATTGACATACAAACAAGTGTTTGAAGTATAGACATTTTACCCATCATCACATTGTAGCAACTTGATGGCCACATCCAATCCCCAAACCACATGTCTGGCTTTGTGGACTTGTCCAAACCCTCCTGCACCAATCACTTTCCAGTTCTCCAGACTGTTGTTAACAATTACTGCTGCCGGGCTTGACATCTGTCAATCAAAATTATCTGTAATGGCATTCAGTGTTTGCATCAATTTAGTTTCAAGTCAAGTCGTATCAAATCTCATCAAGTCACATGGTATTGGTTCTCCTTTTTGAGACACTACTGTAGCTAACACTGTCCTTTATAAGGTTGTTCCATACACTCTTACAAAAAAAAGGTGATATCAAGAACATAATTGTTCTTTGGCTGTTCCGATAGGAGAACCCTTTCAATAACCCTTTTGGTTCCAGGTAGAAGAACCATTTTCTGTTCCATGTAAAACCCTTTCCACACATATCCCTACATGGAACCAAAAAGTGTTATACCTAAAAGTGTTCTACCTAAAATAGGGACAACCAAAGAACCCTTTTAGAACATTTTTTTCTAAGTGTACCTTAACAGTGCAATTCATCCAAGTTCATCCTATCCTCTGATAAAGCAGTTTACAGGATTGCACATCATCAGTCATATTCAACCTTTGCCCTGGACTACCAGTTTGTGTGATATGATAATAGCTGACTTATTTCCTACCTCTCTAAAGCTCATATTGTCTCTGAAATAATCATCTAAAAAAATCAGCAAACACCAATCAGATGTATGATTCAAGCATGTTATTCAGCTTCACATTACACTACATATCAATGTTGAGTTTTCATTTAGTTTACCATGGCACAGTCTCTCCACTACGTTACTCTGCATCAACTTACCTCCTGATAATGGTAGCATTCTTATTATGTGTATAAGATTATATAGAGTTTCCATTGTATTCATTATGCTATGAGTTCCTTACCTGTGACCGTGCTTAAGAAATGATGTTCCCCGCAACTCTCCTGTATTTAAAGGGAATCTTCACTTCATTTATTTTACTCTCACTACAGTATCTTAGGTGTTTCCACCTCATTTTGTTTATCAGAGGAGGGTGGAGTCAGACATGTTGAAGTTGTACAGTCAGGACTTGACACATTTTCTCCACCAGATGGCATTGAATGCAGTGGCATGGTGTAGCATGCATACTTGTGTTCTATTTGAGACTATACTAGCCATCTGTTTTTACTTGAAAAGTATCCCATTTATTGATTGTACTATATAAGCTAAGTTTCCATCCATTTGGAGACAGATTTTCACATGAATATCCCAAAATGATGGCCATTTTCCCACCAGTGGTGTTTCCACCAAACAGACTTGTTGTGGATAGTAATCGGTGTGTGATGACATACTGCACACAAAATGTACTTCTTCGCTTAAGTTTTCATCTACCGAAAAAAATCTGAAGTTCAATGTGTTTCCATCCCATTTTCAACTCTACCGATAGTTTTGTCACAAAAACTGTTTGAGTTAAATAGCAAATGTGCCTCCTCTGGTCTTGACTGGTACGATCTAGCCTACTGCTCGCAGACAGATACAGTGCCGGAAGGCTGTGCAGGTAAGCTAGTGTACATGATGAGATATTAAGTGAGAGTATTTTTATTTGTCAAATGGCAGTCAATCATCGATCATCATGTCACCAGAATAAGACCCTCAATCTTTTTTTGAAAGCGGCATCAAGGTTTCCGTGCACTTTCACCATCCTATGACTGTTCATCGTAAGTTATTTCATCTGTAGCCTAATAAACTACATGGTTTCCCAATATGTATTGGGAGGACCACACACCATATCATGTGACTCCAAGTTTACTTCGATGTGATGGTCATAATATCAATATTTGCGCTTCAAGGCGTTTCCACCGCCATTTCTCGTTGTCATAGCTATAATTGTACCGAAAGATACGTATGACATTACTCTCATAAAAGCTGTGGATGGAAACGTGGTTAATGATTACCACAGATACATTTCAAAATATATAATGCCTTACAGTACAAGTACAGAGCAGACTAAAATGATGGTTCACTAAAGTCTATGTCAATCTTGAACAGGATTATCCATTTTGAATGCAATTTGAATGAAGTTGATGCTTTACTATCTTTGTGAAAGTAGTAGGGTGTAGATTGATGAGGGGAAAAAAACGATTTAATCCATTTTTAGAGTAAGGCCATAACCTAACAAAATGTGGAAGAAGTTAAGAGGTCTGAATACTTTCTGAAGGCACTGCATGTCACTCAGTTTAGTGTATTTTTGACTCCAATACCCAATAATGACAAAGCCAAAACAGGCTTTAAAAATGTTTGCTGATTTACAAAAAAATACGGGAAAAAAATATCACATTTACTTAATTATTCAGAACCTTTACTCAGTACTGTATTGAAGCCCCATTGGTAGTGATTACAGCCTCAAGTCTTCTTGGGTACAAGCTTGCTACAGCTGTATTTGTGGAGTTTCTCTCTTACTTATCTGCAGATCCTCTCATGCTCTGTCAAGCTGGATGGGCAAGACAGAATGGCTGCAGAATGGATCGGCACAACAGAATGGCTGCCTCCGGTAAGACAAGGGGTCGGTGACTGTAATGCTGTCACGAGTCCGACCGAGGGTGGCTCCCCTTCCGGTCGTCGTCGCCAGCCTATTAGCTGCCACTGATTGTCTTTCCTCCCCCTCCTTGTATGTTTATTGGTAGCACCTGTTTGTGATGATTAGTTGGGCTTTATTAGACAGCCGGCCCGCCTGTTTCTTTGTGCGGCATTAATTATTGTGACCTTCGGTTCTGTAGTAGAGGAACGTGTTTGTTCCTGGTCGTGTATTCTGCTGTACTATTTTTTTCTTCCCCCGTGTTTTGGGTTATTTTGGTTTTGAGCACCCAGTGTTGCGTTAGTGCATTAAAGAGCACAGTATTGCACTCTCTGTTTCCTGCGTCTGACTCCACACCCACGACACCCGGAGCGTTACAAATGCCAGTTAAAGTTCTAACACGTTTGTTTTAACTGTACCAGAATGAACACTCAACACAAATCAGACTGATTAAAGCATTCCTTGACACTTTTTGATTTAGTTTACCCTGGGACAGTGTCTTTTACTGAGCAGAAACTCACCTCTTGATAATGATGACTTACCTAACATTCTTAACACTCTTATTCGTTAAATTAAGTAGCAGCTGAAATCTCTAACTAAAGATCTCATAACTCCAAATATTATTTATTTTAATCATAACACTTGTAGGTTCTTACCGTGTATTCTTGTGTTAGACAGATTATATTCCCAATCCCCTTGCTTTTAAATGTTGTTTACTTGAAGAATTTTACTTTCATTTTCATTGCATTCTAGTCTCCACCCCTGTATCTGGATCTGAGAGGTGGAGTAGAAGTTTCAGTGCTTACTTGACAGCATGGAGTGCAGTTAGCATGTGGAATGTACATTGCCTACATGTTTTTGTAATATTTGAGATCATCACTACATTTTACAGTGCCTTCGGAAAGTATTCAGACCCCTTGACTTCTCCACATTTTGTTACGTTATAGCCTTATTCTTACACTCAACCCACTGCTGGTGTGTGCAACTAAAGACCTTTATTTTCATATCATATAGCACCTGGTTCCAATTCAAGGCATTTAGATTATTGTATGATCTAAATGAAGGCTTTTTTCTGGTAACCCTTCCAAAGAGCCTATTGGCATGGAGGTGGCCTCTATTTGTAGATTAAGAGACTTGGTGACCATAAGATGCGACCAAGTTCTGGGATTCTCCAACTGTGGCCCTTGGATATTTATTTTCCTCCAGAACCTCTACTAAGCTAACATAAGATGGTCATACCAATGATCATTTAACTATTTGATTTAGAATTTTAGGACCCATTTAGGCAGTGGCGGGTATTCATGGATACCAAGAGAAGCCAGGCTTCCCAAACATTTGACCAATAAAAAAAGACAAATTGTCAAAATAATTTATCCCGTCTTTCTGTTTTGATAATTTTCTGTCAATTCGTAAGTGGATGAATCTCTTCTGAGAAAACATCTGAGCGAGGAAAACAGTCGTCATCTGTCTCAGTATGTGAAGCCCATGTATCTGATGCTGTCTGGAACAACAAAGTATGACATGTTGCCGCCATAGCATTTGATTGATTGATGCCATGAAGCATTTGGCCTCCCTTGATTAAAAATAAAATCAAATAATTTTCCAATTAGCGTTGTGCTGAGCTCAACTGTGGGTTGTCCTTTCGCAGCAAAACTCCCCCAAAGGGAGGCTAGTTTGGATTTGGCTTCACACCAATAAAATCACATCCTTAACAAAATGTCATGATTGTCAGAGAAACTGTCTGTTTCTGATCTGCTTGTGTTGATGTCCTGCAGTAGCCAGCTTGCTAAATTGGCCCTTTCATAACCCATGGAGGGAGATGTGGATTTGGACTTGTGGTTTTTACTTAATTATCTGTACAGGCCAATGATTATGATGGCAATTCTGATTCAACCATAAATTAATGTATTGTACCACTAGCCTGAGACCATCGAAGTTCAATATGTAGCCTAGATGTAGCCTAGTACTCTCACGTTACCTAGCTATTTAACTTAGCTGGTACATTTTTGCCCATGCAAGTAAGTTAGGCTAGCAAGCATTTTTAGCTAGGTAGCCTATGAAAACAAAAACTTAAAGTGTACTGTATGACAGAGATTTTTACCATTTTACCAACATGAAGGAGAGGAGGATGGCATTGGTGCTCAACTAGTCTACAAGTAGGATGAGTCAACTTTTATGGTGAGCCAACTCACACACACACACACACACACAGAAATCAGTACCATGGACAGACATATGATACTGTATTTAGAAACATTGATTGGACAATTTTTTGGGTATCTTTAAGATTGTTTTCAGTGTATTAAACTAAGCATATATTAGCCTTGTTGATTTGATTATGTTTAAATGTTTTAAATGGTGCTGGAATAGCGGAGGCAGTGCTCCTGTTGTCTTTGTTCTGACTTGAGGTAACTCTGTGGTTCTAAATCACTAGTTTTCTAGTAATCTGTCAAAAAAACATTAACTTGCTTGACCATGCTACAGGTCATATAACTTTGTTACCTGCAATATTTGCTCTACAATTTGTGATGAAACAAATGTATGTGTAGTTGAATTTATTCTGCCACTGTGTGACTGTTGTCTTTTTCTTGTCTCTGCCTTATTGTATATCGGGGTAGCGTATGAACAAATGGGTTATAGAGCAAACAACATAGTTGTGATATGGCTATTTTATTGGCTTGGCTTCCCCAGGGATTTTACCCACGCACCAGTACTGCCATTGAACATTGAAATTGGCCTTACTATTGTTAGCCCATAGAAACACATTGGAAAAACATATTGTAAAAAAATAAATCAAAAGGAAGTTTATTTTAAATAGTCATTTAAAGTTACAGGATATAAAAAATTATGTAATTGACCACTAGTTGGCACTAAACTACGTACTTTGATATATACTTCCATTCATTTTTGTAACGGGCTACCTTCCGACAATTCCTGTGAGGCTTGTGGGCTTCCTAGAGAGAACTGACATGTATGTGTTCGTGAGGGCCTCATCTTTTCATAGCGGGTCATTTTAGTGTGTAGCCCAAACAGTTCGGACGCTACAGATGTTTTCATTGTAATATCTCATGGTCTGACGAACAGACCCTTTCCACCGCAGATGCAGAAGGCTGCTATTGGTGGATGTGCTGTATTGAGACTCAGTACAAGCAAAAAACAGATATCTCTAGCTTAAACAGATGGATTTTGATGGGGATGTTTTTAATTATGCTAATTGTTTTTTCTGTGGGGGCGTGGGCATCGACTCAAGGGGGTTTATCTTCTTAATTATTGCCCTAATAGTAGGAAGTGGTATATTTATTTTTTTAGCTTTTGTTTTGTTCCCATTGCCTGATTTATGAAGGTCAAGAACCATTTGTCTCTTTCTTTGTCTTTCCCCATGGTGATGGAAGACAAATGGATTTTACATGTGTTTTACCAAATTATTATATCCCAGTGAAACTGGAAGTCATGGAAGGCATTCAACTGAAATGTGTCTTCCGCATACAAACAAAAGTAGTGCACTGGGACTTTAGTGGTCCTGTATTAGCAGACCGACATAGCTGTCTGTAGTAGAGGCAACAACAACTAATGTTATCACAACCAAACTACTAGTAGGTCTAGCTAACGTTAGCAAAATTGAATGAAATAAATATAAAATGACACTTCATACACTTACACTTGTTTACTGCATTAGGGAAGTAAAGCAGAAGTGGAACCAATCACTTCCATTGTTCGGCTCTTCCTATAGCAACATTCAAACATTAGGTGGATACATACTCTTTTTTGTCCTCTGGTTCATTCAATGGTTGTGTCACGTGTGATTACTGTAGTGATCCATCAGTAGCAGTGATATCATCAGGGTTTCTCTCTCAAAAGCCCTCTAGAGGTCCAATTAGAGAGAGAGAGAGAGAGAGAGAGAGAGAGAGAGAGAGAGTCGTCCCCTCCACACACACAATCACAAACACACACATACAGAGAACAAAAGCCACGCTGAGACAGTGATTTTATCTGAATTATTTATCTGCCATGCTGCTGTCAGTCATCTATAAAAATCTGTCTGGAACACAGTTACTTGTTGATACTCTGTGGCCAGAGTGGGGGTTACACAAACACTCACACCCATGCACTAATACAAACATGAACACACACATACACACCCCATTCATTAAGCAAGCTGAGGTGTGTTTGCCCAACTCCCATGCTCCTTTGCACCGTCTGATTTACTCTCTGCCGTTGTTGATAGGTGACGTCTGTTTTCTCGCTCTCTCTCTCTCTCTCTTTCTCTCCCACCCTTTCTGCTCAGCGAGGAAATCTCTAACTCGGTGACTCGCTGCTTCCCTATTCATCTCCCTCTATATGTATCTCTATCTCTCTCCCTCACATTCCCTCAGTCTTTTTCTGCTCGTGTCATGCTTTGTGATATGAGGCAGGGATCAGTGAGTGTGTGTGAGCTCCGTCTCTGCTGCAGTATCCAGAGAGGCTGTGAGCTCCTGCTACTACCCCTGCAAGGAGCACTTTAGGTGGTGGAATATCACATCCAGAGAGGGGGTCCTCTGGAGCAGAGACAGCAGTCCCAGGACAGAACAGACAGACAGAGACAACTGTGGACTGAAGAGGAACAAAAGAAGAGATCAAGAAGAGAGGAGCATATTTCTGCCGATCATGTTTTGTGTTGTGAGAAGCGAAGGGAGATAAGAGGGGAGGAGAGGAGAGAGGAGGGCGTACTCCTGAGGTACAAGGATCCCAGGAGGTTTTAGCAGGGGGGCGAGGGGTCTACAGGAGGAGGGTCAAGACTGAAAAGGACACAGGGTTTTATCTGAGATCAAAGACAAGCAGGACAAAAAGAGAGTTATAAAACGAGTGAAGTGTGAAAGAGAGGTAGTGGTGTTCCCTCAGTCTGACGAGTTGGAGATGGTCTCGAGGGGGTTGTGTTGAGAATGAAGAAGGTGAGTGTCTACTGAGAGAAAAGAGAGTAGAAACAACAACCAGAGGGTAAGGACAAAGTGAAGACTGGTCTGTGAGGAAGAAGAAGAGGAGGAGAGGAGGACTCTCTAGTTGAGTCGGTTTGGTCGTTTTACCTGGTATACTTCAGTCAGTCTACAGGACCCCATCATGGCCATCCAACTCATGCCGGAATCAGCCGTCTGTCTGCTTATGGTGAGTGGGAGAGGTCCTGGTTCTTCATATATACACACATGCACAAACACACACACACACACACTCACACACACATACATACACAGGCACAACCACACATTTACACACACAGCAACTGAAGCATGTGGTAAGCTGTCACCCCATGAGAGGTGGTGTTGCATGAGATACTACACACTACTATACACTCCTCCACAAATATTCCATCTCTATCATATAGAAATCAGTAGTTATGCAATACAATATTATCATCAAACAATGCTTCATTTCATGATAAATGTATGTGCTTCAGCCTGTGATGTGAACTACAGTATGTTCCCTTGCTTTGTCTAAATGTTCCACGTGCTCACAGGGATCTCTCTGCAGTGGGCTGGTTATGAAACATAGTAGAGTAGAAACCACTGTTACCAGAGGGGAGGGGTGCTGAGTGTGTGTGTGTGTGTGTGTGTGTGTGTGTGTGTGTGTGTGTGTGTGTGTGTGTGTTTACATCCGTGCGTGTGTGCATGCATGTATTTTTAAGATGAGAAGTGGAGAAAATAGAAATAGCTAAAAAGGGAGAGGAAAGGAAAGGAAAGAAGAGAAAAGCCAGGAGAGGACACATTTTGAAGTGTCCTTTTTCTCATTCATTAATGGCTAGAGCTTGATTTTGGCAATTGTATTCTCTTTCTCTAGATTCAGATAAAATACACATTTTCTAGTGAGAGAGGAAACTGTAAGGGATTTCTGCCCTAAGTTCATACAAGAGACCACAAGAAACGTCTTTGATCAGAGGTTAGGTTGTTTAATAAGGATTGCAAGCCGGATTGCAGAGTTTACACGTACAGTAATTTGCAAGTAACACACTCAGTTCAAAAGATGGTGTTTTCCCTTTTTATCCCCTAATGAGGTTCACCCAGCCCAGGGTGATGTCCCTGAACTTTAATACCCTATAAGCTTCCCAATCCTTCTTCCTCCTTTTGCTATCATGTGCTAGCAGAAGTAAGACTGGACATAGCATCAACAGGAACTGAAGGTATAGTTTCAACACACAGACATCTGACTTTTGTACAGTTGACTTCTTCATGCCCTTCAAAGTGTCTACCACTGATTCTTAATCTCAAGCTAAAGCAAAACATTAATCATTGTACTTTTGTAATTACAGGTGTTCCTATAATGTACAGATATTGTCAAATGTATTTCAAAACATACACACACACACCCACACACACACACACATCTTTGTCCAATAGCTGCTGGATATCCAGAGAAACTGACAGCACTATGAAAGTAGCTGGTTTTCAACAAGGCCATTTTGAACACTTTAAAATACAGTGACATCTCAAAGTGCCTTCCAGGAAAGAAATATAAGCAACTTCAATAGAGACAAAGCACTAGACCCACAATATTCTATTCTAGTCTTTGTAATTCTATGTGTTTCCTCCATCCCAGAGAGGTGTCACGCATCACTGAACTACCTGTTATCTCGTCCTGTCACGGCTGGCTGTAGCCATGGCAATAGGTCATGTTACACACCCAGGGATTGGACAGAAGGAAGGGGGGGGGCAGGAGGGATGAGGAGAGAGGGATGGGGGAGAGGGAGGAGATGAAAAAGGGAAAGTTGGAGCACAAGTCAAAATATAGCAGCATTGCTATCTGATAACTGATCAAACTCAGTCATACATGTGTTCATTAAATCCAACCATGCATTTGTATTCACGCTGTCATGTTCAGTGCTCAATCCCATCTGAAATATGAATGTAGATTTATGCAGCTTAGAGGTGTGTGTGTGTATGCTAGAGTGTGGCTATGTGTGTCTGTATAAATATTCATAACGTTTCCGCTGTATGTATTAATATTTCAGGTAAGGCAGTGATAATCTCCTGTAATTACAGGAAGTGATTTTAATAGCACACAGACCACACTGTAAACACCCCACATCACCCACAGCAAATATTGACACACATAAATAATACAGAGCAAGCACACACAACCTGCAGAACGATCTCTCTCTCCATCACTCTACCCTTCTCCATCACTCTACCCTTCTCCATCACTCTACCCTTCTCCATCACTCTACCCCTCTCCATCACTCTACCCTTCTCCATCACCCCTCTCCATCCTCTTCTCCATCACTCTACCCTTCTCCATCTCCATCACTCTACCCCTCTCCCATCACTCTACCCTCTCCATCCATCTACTCTCCACCCTACCCCTCTCCATCACCCCTCTCCATCACTCTACCCTTCTCCATCACTCTACCCTTCTCCATCACTTCTCCATCACCTACCTCCATCCATCACCCTCTCCACCCCCCTTCTCCATCACTCTACCCCTCTCCATCACTCTACCCTTCTCCATCACTCTACCCTCTCCATCACTCTACCCCTCTCCATCACTCTACCCCTCTCCATCACTCTACCCCTCTCCATCACTCTACCCCTCTCCATCCCCCTCGCCATCACTCTACCCCTCTCCATCACTCTAACCCTCTCCATCACTCTACCCCTCTCCATCACAATCCTTTTGTCTCTCCATTTATCTTTCCCTCTCCTTCTCTCTTTTCCTCTCTCTCTCCCTGTGTGTTAAGAAGGGCATCTGCTGTTATGTTTGTGCCAAGTTCACTGAGGGAACCTTCTCATTAGTGGGTACAGAGGCTGCTTACACAACGAGCAATAGAAGGCTCTCTTTCTCCCTCTCTCCCTCTCGTTCTCTCTAGTTCTCGTTCATACTCTGTCTCCTCTTGGAAAGGTTTAATGAAGTTGCAAATGTAATCATTATTTTATTCAGCATATTAACATCATTATAAATGTAAATGATGGATGGGCCTCGGGGCGACGCTTGTGAGAACATGGAACTATTATCAACCTTCAGCTGAGATTAACACATCTATCCATTTAGACAGGTTCTTAGCCACAGTAGAACCCTCTCCTCCATGCACAGACCCCAAACCCATTCCAGAACCACTGACTAAGGACCAAACAACCTCATTCCGTTAGCGGACAGGAAGTAACCTCGTTCGATTAGAGGCAGCAGGAAATTGCTTTTTATTTGTGCTGAGGAGTCTTGTTGTGGCTGATAGAAATAAAGACATGCAGTAAATTGTGTTTTAGTTATCCTCTGGGCTCCATCTGTCTGGAGCTAATGTGATTGGAGCTGAGTTACAGTACAGTAGTTATAACTGTACTGTAGAGCAGGCCTAGGGGACGGCAAATATGATTGAAACCCGGAACAAATACTTTGTTATTTAAATTACTTTTAGCTTATAAAGGCTATAAAAAGTCTTCATAAACACTACATAAATGTGATACAAAGCATCTATAAGGGTATGTTATAAAGGGTTCAGAAATGCGGCATAACTGTGTGACATAATCACCAATGTCAAATATGACATAATCCACTATGCAGAATATGATATAAACATGTGCTTTAAAAAGGGTGCTATGTTGTGCTGAAGGATGACATTTTGTGCGCCGCTCTATGGGATTCACCATCATGGCCGGTTGTGATACAGCCTGGGATTGAACCAGGGTCTGTAGTGATGCCTCTAGCACTGAAATGCAGTGCATTAGACTGCTGCACCATTCGGGAGCATACGCTCTGAAGTGACGTCATGTTAGTCACATTACACCTAATCTCATTCCCAGACACTTACGCCCAAATGGTCTGGTGGACCAACGCATCAAACCTGGCCTTCAGTAGTTAGGGTTAGGTTTAAAATCACATTTTAACAAGATAAATTGTGGAAATGGTTTAGATATAATTATGACTTTTTGACTTTTTAACTAGTAACGATGACAAATACTTTACACAGGTCACTCCTTTAGAATTATATGGTCACTCCCACTAAGGCCAACTTTGAATGGTTGATATCCCACCAAGAAACACTGACGTTGATGGAAGCCCCTAACCTAAAGAAATTGAAAGTAGCTTTCTTCTGGAACCAAGTGACATGTTCCTCAGTACACAACATTGAACAAAACAAATCCAGCCATACCGTGCGGTGCTGGGCCCAGTCAGGTCTTTGACACATTCACCCACTCCCCCACTGAAATATCTGCCACAAAATGTTTGCGCCATTGTTAACAGGCTCTGAGGTGTGGTCAGTCATCTTCTGGCTACCCCGGGTGGAGATTATAAGAGTACATGGCCATTAAGGCCAGATTCTTCTTCCAGATGTTCAAACGTTCATAGATGACCAGTAAGGTTGTAGAGGGTGCAACAGGTCAGTACCTCAGGAATAAATGTCAGTGGGCTTTTTATAGCAGGGCATTCAGGGGTCGAGACAGCAGGTGCGGTAGACAGGGAGACATAGAGTCGAATACAGCAGGTCCGGGCCAAGGTAGCACGTCTGGTGAACAGGTCAAGGTTCCATAGCCGCAGGCAGAACAGCTGAAACTGGAGCAGCAGCAAGACCAGTTGGACTGTGGGCAGCCAGGAGTCATCAGGTCAGGTAGTCCTGAGACATGGTCCTAGGGCTCAGGTCCTCCAGGAGGGGAAGGATAAATGGAGAGAGAGACACTTAGAGGGAGCATACTTAAATTCACAAAGGACACCAGATAAGACAGGAGAATTACACCAGATATAACAGACTCACCCTGGCCCCCAGGGACACAAGCAACAGCGTCAGCATCGGGTAACATAAGGACAGACGACAAATAATGCAGCATCAGGGAACAGAGCTGGGGAACTGACAAGTATAGGAGGGATAATGACAGAAGTGACTGAGTCCAGGTGAGTTCAATAATTGATCAAGCGTGTGACGGGAGAAGGCAGGTGTGCGTAATGATGGTGGAAGGAGTGAGTAATGCTGGGGAGCCTGGTGTCTTTGAGCTCCAGGGAGGGAGTGCGGGAGCAGGCGTGACAGGATTAGCTTTTCTGCATCATTTTTTATCAAAATGTTTCAGATTTTTGCAATGTTACAAAATAGAAAAAAGCACTCCTTGAAATATTATTGATATGTTGGTCAAAAGAGAGATCAGGGTCCAGAGTAATGCCGAGGTCTTTCACAGTTTTATTTGAGACAACTGTACAACCATCAAGATTCATTGTCAGATCCAACAGCAGATCTCTTTGTTTCTTGGGACCTAGAACTAGTATCTATGTTTTGTCCGAATTTAAAAGGAAAACAATTGCCAAATTCACTTCTTTATGTCTGAAACACAGGCTTCCAGGGTTGGCAGTCATCGAAATGTACATCTGTGTGTCGTCTGTACAGCAGTGAAAGTTGACATTGTGTTTACGAATGACATCACCAGGATGTAGAATATATAGTGAAAACAATAGTGGTCTTTAAACAGAACCTTGAGGAACGCAGAAACATGCTGTTGATTTGTCAGAGGACAAACCATCCACAGAGACGAACTGATATCTTTCTGACAGATAAGATCTAAATGAGGCAAGAACATGACCGTGTAGACAAATGAGGGTTTATAATCTCTCCAAAAGAATGTCATGATCGATGGTGTCAAAAGCTGCACTAAGGTATAGGAGCACGAGCATGCAGAGACTTTGTCTGATGCCTTTAAAAGGTCATTTAACACCTTCTTGAGTGCAGTCTCAGTGATATGATGGGGTCTAAAACCAGACTGAAGCGTTTTGTATACATTATTTGTCTTCAGAAAGGCAGCGAGTTGCTGCGCAACAGCTTTTTCTAAAATGTTTGAGCATAATGGGAGGTTTGATATAGGCCAATTTTTTTTTTTTACATTTACCCGGTCAATGTTAGGCTTTTTCAAGTGAGGCTTTATTACTGCCGGCTTTTTTACTGCCACTTTTAGTGAGTTTGGTACACCTCTGGTGGATAGGGAGACATTCTTTTATGTTCAACCTAGGAGGGCCAAGCACAGGAAGTAGCTCTTTCAGTAGTTTATTTTGAATAAGGTCTAGTATGCAGCTTGAAGGTTTAGAGGCCATGACTATTGTCATGTGTCAAGAGATACAGGCTTTAAAAACGTGAGAGTATCCATTGATTCTATGTCCTGACAGTTCTGTGCAGACTCAGGACAACTGAGTTTGGAGAAATAGTCAGATTCAAAGAGGAGTCTGTAATTAGCTTTCTAATGATCCTGATCTTTTCATCACTGCTGAAGTGAAAGCCATCCTCTCTTGGGGAATGCTGCTATTTATTTAGCTTTGCGACAGTATCAAAAAATAAATTTTGGATTGTTCTTATTCTCCTCAATTAGGTTGAAAAAAATAAGATGATGGAGCAGGAATGAGGGCTCTTCGATATTGCAGAGTACTAGTCGTAAGACTTCCAGTTTGGTGGGGCCCCATTTCCATTCCCATTTTCTGGAAGGTTGCTGAGGTATTTGCTGTTTCCCAGGGAGCACATTTCTTGTGACAAATGTTTTTTGTTTTTAGGGGTGCGATTGCATCTAGGTTATTACACAAAGTTACATTTAGATCTTCAGTAATGTGGTTAACCGATTTTTGTACTCTGACGTCCTTAGGTAGGTGGGGGGAATCTGGAAGGGCATCTAGGAATCTTTGGGTTGTCTGAGAATTTATTGCATGACTTCTGATGATCCTTGATTGGGGTCTCGAGTAGATTAATTGCTGTGATTACAAACGTAATAAAATGGTGGTCCACATGCTGGACAAAACCCACTGAGTCGATGATGGCTCCGAAAGCCTTTTGGAGTGGGTCTGTAGACTTTTCCATGTGAATATTAAAGTCACCAACAATTTGAACATTATCTGCCATGACTACAAGGTCCGATAGGAATTCAGGGAACTCAGTGGTTATGTCACACAGTTATGGCACATTTATAAACCCTTTATAACATACCATTATAGATGCTTTGTATCACATTGATGTAGTGTTTATGAATACTTTTTTTTAGCCTTTATAAGCTAAAAGTAATTTAAATAACAAAATATTTGTTCCGGGTTTCAATCGTATTTGCCGTCCCCTAGGCGTGCTCTCTATGACTCGCCTGAGACCACTCAGAGTTATAACTACTGTACTGTAACTCCACTCCAATCACATTTCCAGAAGCATTGAGAAAATTGTCCGGCTATGGGGACTGTGCAGGGAGGTGTATACTGATATCTGTACTTATTGGTGGCACAGACGCTGTTTCATCCTTTCCTACACTGAAATTAGATGAAATTGTGTTAATGTTACTACTTAGCTTTTTCTTCTGGTGGAAGTCCTGTAGAACCATGTTCAGATAAAGCCTCTGGGGTAAAAAAGTTGAAAAAAGCCATATATTTCCTTTCATTTGTACATTTGTGAAACAATACAATACATTAAGTTTTAAAAAGTCCATCAATGCAATTACATTGAACATTACACAGGGCTGTGAACAGTGTAGCTTCACCCTGAGCTGGCAAATCAATGGTTCTTGCCTCTCTGCCTGCTAGAGGTACTGCATGTTGGTTCCAACCTTAAAAGTAACAAAGAAAGTTAGTAGGTCTGTTAAGAAATGCCTTTGTCACACCATCTGGATAAGGCGTTTCTGTGCTGTTCCAGAAACTCCAAATGGGGAGATGGGAATCTCCAATCGATTCATATTATTATATTCCTCTTTCATTTACAAATCTCATGATGTGACTATGAGACGTGGCTGTATCTAGCTAGCTACATTTCGGCTAGCTAGCAATTGCTTAAAGTCCCCAAAATTATTTGAATTAACAATTGAGGTAGCTACAGTATGTAATCTAACTCAAAACTCAACTACTACAAACAAATTTAAATAAAAATACATAAAGGTTAAGTGACTTATTTTTCGCTGCCCAGTGGCACCACAAGTGCTAATTTGATTTGCGTCTCGTCATGATCAGCGTCTGGTCAACAACACTAAAAAAGTACTTCCGTGTCACAGAATTTCAGAAATTTTCAAAATAAAGTCCCCCACGTATGATTCTTTTTAAGTCTAATATTGCGGGTAATTATTATAGTAGAAACATATTAACGTAATAGTAGAAAAGTGTAAAAGAAAACGGTGTTTTCATGAGATATGAAAAAGACTTGTCTAAACATTTAACAATGTTTCATATTTGTTCATATTTAAGTGACATTTATATTAAATCTGTGTTTTAAAACATGCGCCAGAGTCAAATAAATCCTATGAATGAAATATGAAATATATATTGGCTTAGAGCAAGAACTATTCTGGGTGGCGCAGTAAAGTATTGTAGGGAATATTCAATAGAGTCTGTAGAATGTATATATGGTGTCATTTCATGAGGCTTTGAATAATACGGAGTGTTTACTGGCCTTTTACTCCACGATTCCATTGGCGGCCACACCTGGGGTGGACTTCCTGACGGGCTGCCCCCAGATGGTGAAGGTAGGAAACAACACCTCCACTTCGCTGATCTTCAACACAGGGGCCCCACAAGGGTGCATGCTCAGCCCCCTCCTATACTCCCTGTTCACCCATGACTGCGTGGCCACGCACGCCTCCAACTCAATCATCAAGTTTGCAGACGACACAACAGTAGAAGGCCTGATTACCAACAATGATGAGACAGCCTACAGGGAGGAGGTGAGGGCCCTGGCGGAGTGGTGCCAGGAAAATAACCTCTCCCTCAATATCAACAAAATGAACGAGCTGATCGTGGACTTCAGGAAACCTCAGAGGGAGCACGCCTCTATCCAACATCGACAGGACCGCAGTAGAGAAGGTGGAAAGCTTCAAGTTCCTCAGTGTACACATCACTGATGATCTGAAATGGTCCACCCACACAGAAAGTGTGGTGAAGAAGGCTCAACAGTGCCTCTTCAACCTCAGGAGGCTGAAGCCTGAAGCCTGAAGCCTGTCTGCTTGGCCCGTAAGACCCTCAGAAACTTTTACAGATGCACAATTGAGGGTATCCTGTCGGGCTGTATCACCATCAGCAACCGCAGGGCTCTCCAGAGGGCGGTACGGTCTGCCCAACACATCACCGGGGGCACACTGCCTGCCCTCCTGGACAACTACAGCACCCGATGTCACATGAAGGCCAAAAAGATCATCCAGGTCATCATTGTTTTGAACACAGAGAATCAAATTTGGTTGTCTTTCTATTAAAATCGGGGGAAAGAATGGGGGACAGTCTCACTTCAGAATTATTCTAAAATTCTCAAATTTCAAAGTTGTTCCAAAAATTTCAAAGTGTTTAATTAAGGTTAGGTTTAGGCATGAACTCCGAAATCTCAATCTTAACGTTCTATTGTAGGATTCAAACATGCACCACAGGCAGATGGTTACACCCATCCGCCATACCAGTCCAAAAAGCCCTATCAAAAGCGAAACCTACTTGAAGGTAACAGCACTCACTGGTGCCCTTATTGGCCGGTTTAGATGTCATCTCCTGACATCCTCAGACATGGATGGATGTCAAATATGAACTTATATCATGGGTGTCCTTGATGCCCCACATCTGATCTCCTCAGTAGGATACATGATGTCATTCATGTCTCCATAAAATGATGTCTATTCATATCACACACTACAGAACATCAAATTATGTATGTGTGTGTGTGCATGTGTGTGTGTGTGTGTGCACGTGTGCGTTCATGCACGTGTTTTGTTTGTAGTATATTAGGTTAGGGCTGATTGCAGAAGATAAGAGCAGAGGACTCAGTCTGATGGAGCCAAGCTCTTTCTTGACCACTAATCAATTTACCCTCTATGACTTCTATCTTTAACAGCACTCGCAATACGCCAACAGTGTGTATTCACAATCATTTCATCAGCATTTGTCTCTTTTGACGATGTCTATAAGAAGTTGTAGTGATAATAATTAATAATCAATTGGCCCAGCGTCGTCCGGGTTAGGGTTTGGCCGGGGTAGGCCATCATTGTAAATAAGAATTTGTTCTTAACTGACTTGCCTAGTTAAATAAAAAAAATATTTGCAACAAGAAAAGGACATGCAATATTTTTTTGCATTGAGGGCTGTTTTGGGGGGTGGTGATGAAGAGACAAAGGGTGCATGATTTCTGTGTTCAGAGGTTGTACAGTATTTTACAGTATCTCTCTCGCTCTCTCTCTCGCCCTCCTCTGTCGTCCTGAAGGAGGAGGGGTAATGTAATATCTGGCCGTATGTTATCATGCAGTATTCTAATTGATTACCCTGCTGTACAGACACTGGTTTGTGTGTGTATTACCCTGTGTCGTTCTCTGCCCCATTCTTAAATTGCAAGATAATATTTGTATTATTGTCAGATAAAATAATCACCACTGCAGACAAAATGCACCTACATAGACTGTGACAGAGAGAATTCTCACCTCAGTCACCTCACCTAAACCTTTTCACTTCCATGTCACGCTAGTCAAATGTGCGTTAACGCAAACGCACAAACACCATGGATGTGCATTTATCCCCTATCGCTTTCTCTCTCTGTTCCCTACTGTCATTGTATATCTCTTTTCTCTCTCCATCTATTTCTAATTGTTTTGTTCTCTCTCTTTGTATGCTATCTCCCTCTCTATCTCTAATTGTTTTGTTCTCTCTCTTTGTATGCTATCTCCCTCTCTATCTCTAATTGTTTTGTTCTCTCTCTTTGTATGCTATCTCCCTCTCTATCTCGATCTCTGTATCAGTGTGTGTGTGTTTCTTCTTGTGTGTTTCTGTGTGTGTGTTTCTGTGTGTGTGTCTCTGTGTGTGTGTCTCTGTGTGTGTGTCTCTGTGTGTGTGTCTCTGTGTGTGTGCGTGTGTGTATGTGTGTGTGTGTGTGTATGTGTGTGTGTATGTGCGTGCGTGTGTGTGTGTGTGCGTGCGTGCGTGCGTGTGTTTTGGTAGCTGTGTGAAAGCTAATTGTAGATTTCACACACTCTGCTGTGTGTGATTACAGAGAAACAATTCAACCAAATTGAGTGAGGAGGGTAATTCACTTGATGCAACTGCATGGAGAAAACATAAACACATTTTCATGCATTTGCATTTTGTCTGAAGTGTTCAATAGGAAGGTTGTAATTTGCATTTCAGGAGATGCATTTTCTGTGTTGTCTGTATTTTGGTGATGATGCATGAGACATGAAATTATAATACAGCACTGTACTGTCTGAGTGGTACTGTAGTTAGGCCTTGGGTATATTACTGCTGATGTCAGTGTCACAGAGCTTTTCACTTCAGGCGAGACCCAATTCAGCTGAAGAATCACTACTGTATTTCTCCTAACAAAATGACATTGGGGATTATTCCACATTGTACAGCTGTCAACCAAATATGAGAAATAGTCTGCAGAGTCTGTTCTATACTGGCCGGTGTAGGCTGTCATTGTAAATAAGAACTGACATGCCTAGCTAAATAAAGGTTAATATATATATATATATTGTGGCGTATAGCAGGTCAGCCACCAGGGGGAGACTCGTAGAGGCCTGGTAACAGATGGAGTTTTCATCACGGGCGATGGCTCCATCTGCTGGACGTGCCAGGTCTCGACGTGCTCTCCAGCCAGGACTAATTGGGGCTGAATGGGAGCTGGTGAGTAATCAAGGGCGGATTGCTCACCAGCTGTGCAAGGCCCATAAAGCTGCCAGAAAGGCAGCACACAGGGAGGAATGGGGAGGGGAAGAACGCACTACTGTGGTATGGTTGACGGTTGCAGAGGTAAGAAGAGGGAGTTCAGTTTTGTGCCCGACAGGATACCACCAGACCCAGAAGACGGCATCCCAGAGAGGGTCTCATGGGGGATTCATTTTCTTTTTGATCTATTAGTTAAATAAACACCCTTGAAACTGAGCTAATCCTGTAATTCATAACATTGGCCTAATAGTAGTGTAGAGCTCTTTTTTTTAACCTACACACAATATAGCTGGGTCACCCCATCCTGCCACTAGGGATCCACTGCCCTGCAATGCCAAAACCCAACACACCCTACTCAGCATAGTGAAACATTCATTATTGGTTTCAGATGTGTTAGGCTTAGGCCAGAGTGACAACCAACACAACATTATGGCAGACCCCCAGGGCCAGGACGGAGCAACCCAGCAGCTAGGGATTGCCTAGATAGGTATCCCCCCTGACGTGGGCAGGTTTTTAATACAGATTCCTTTTGTGGTACAGTATTTCATATAAGGCATCCATACCTTATGAAAGTTGCACAGTATACTCTTGATATTGTAATAAATCACATCTAGTGATACAAAACTTGACATTTCTGCCATCCATTGTGACATTGCCGAGGGATAAACAACCTTCCAACTATTGGCAAGGGCATATCTTAGCTGCTATAAATGCTAGGTTACACAGTTTCTTCTGATAACAGTCTCCAGTATCAACATTTCCAAGCAAACAAAAACATGGTGAAGCGAGAATCTGTGTCCATGATATTTATTTTCACTGATGTATAGTATGTTCTATGGATTGTTTAAACTGCAGTAAATTATGTCTGAGATTATATGATCATGACTAGGCATTGAAACACATCTGTGTCCATTCATCATCATCAACAGTGTCTCCTAGGTCTTCCTCACATTTTTGTTTGACATGTTTTGTGTCATCGGTGTAAGCCTCCAACCCTTGATACAGTTTGGAAATCAACTTTAGAGGTTTGTCAGACTGCATTAAAATAGTTTCAATCTTTGAAGCTTCTGGCTTGTCCAGTGTTTGCTGCACAGAGAGAATAAATAGTTACATCTGTAAAAGTTCACCTCAGCTCTGTCACTGACTGATGTTCCCTGGTTGTCTGACCCTGCCGAGACCCCTGTCACCATCTGATCCTGCTCAGATGAGGCATGACAAAGAATCACCGTGGTGTACATTTATACATTATATTATCCAATAATATAATCAAAGGTTCAATAATTGAAATGACCATTATTCCCAGATTCCAGACTCTACCCTACCCATCAACTCAAGATGGAACTATGTATCTGTTCACTGACTGTTATAATATACTGAAAAATTCACCTGAGCTCTGTAGACTGGTCTTCCCTGGCTGGCTGACCCTGTTGGGACACCTGTCACCATCTGATCCTGCTAAGAAACACAGACAACAGCTGCCTCTGTTTGCACACTCTATGGTGTCCGTGGGTCCTAAATCCAGCCTGCTGATACAACCTACCAGACCGCTCGGAGTCTTCCACATTGTCCTAAAGCACACCGATGCCGCTTTTTGTATCCCAGAGAAATGGTAAAACTGGGAGGGCCAAAAATGCAATTTTAGAATGTGGGGGGGGGGGGGACATGTGAAAGTTGTGCCCCTGCTCTTTGGCATGGCTTAGAATGGCTTAGTATGGCCTTGCATGATTGCGCATATCCAGGCTGGAGGAATAATGATGAGAGGTTGGGCTCATTTCAATACTAAGCAGCTTAGTTCTATAGCCAATGCTATATTGCGGGATAAGGACATACTGCCAACACCTCCTCATTACTGGTTTAGATGCATTGTACAACAAAACCAAATCATCAATGTAAATACCTCATATCTCACATAGCTTACTGTGGTCTTATACTTCTTCTCCTGTCTCTACTGCTGCAATCCTCTGTCCGTCCAGGACACCAAGGGAGAAAAAGAGAAAGACAGATATTCACGTTAGACTCATGGGTAGGTACTGTAACTCTCACACCAGTGTGTGACTGCACTGCATGCATTAGAATGCATAAAGGCCTGTATGTGTGCACAGTGCATGTATTGTATGTATGTATGTATGTATGTATGTGTGTGTGTGTAATGAAAGGTATTCTCTAGCTGCATGTTAATGTACTGTAAGTCAGAGCTGCGGTAGAGTGTAACAGGGTTCTATGTGAATCTCATGCCTGACTGACTGGTTCAAAGTTTTCAATTGAGCTCACTGCTGAAATATTGTGTGCGTGCGAGCGAGCGAGTGAGACATGATGTAATTGAGGAACTAATTAAAGCCAGTAATGAGGTAGACGTGCCCGATGTGTGGCTGGCAGATGCTGCGTTGCTCATCAAAAACATTTTTTTACACAGATGTTGTTTGAACTGCAAAAATCAACAAACATTCACATGACACTCTTATCCAGAGCAATCAGTACATACATTTTCACACAAGTCTCCCATGGGAATCAAACCCACAACCACAGCATTACAAGCACCATGCTCTACGGACTGAGCCACATGGGACCAATTGTGTGGGCTGTGTGTGAGCTGTGACAGATGCTGTTCATTTACAAGTCACATGGCTACTCCTCTCTCTCTCTCTGACAGAGATCGGGATGAGGCATAATTAGACAGATGAGTGCTTCACCTTGGTTGTCATAGCAACCATTGTCAAACTGTGTATTGCAGTATTTTCTGTTCCTCCCCTACCACCCACCTACTCACCTACAGAGAGAGATAGAGAACGAAACATCTGCTCGACCGAGTAAGACTCACGTAGCAACTGCATTTCTGTTGACCACATTTGACACTCTCATCGACCTCCAAACAAAAATTCCTCACTGGTGGTCTTTTTTTTGTGGACAGATTTTGGGTGGAGTAAACACTCGCACTTTGCCTCTTCCTTTCTGCCCATACTAGGCGAGTACGTCTACTCTGGGGATATGTCACAATTATCTCTCCTCCTCTCCTATCTATCCAAAGTGTGCACTTGTTCACTTTCCATGACTGATTTGAAAGGAAATGACTGGTGTAAACTCCCTCTATAGCCCATGCCTCCAATGCCTATGTCACCAATCCAACACGTTTAGATTTGTAGGAAGTAGCCTTAGTGAACACTTCAGGAGAAAGGAGATATTCATGGGATGCACCCATGGATGCGTGTTTTAGATCAACTAGACTACATTGAGCAGCAACAACAGCTGAGGCGGAGTCAGTATCAGGTGCAAAAATAAGTGGTAGGTAGGCCTAGGGTATATTTGTTTTAGCTACAGTGTATGATGAGAAGACTGGATCCAGATGTTGGCTAGTATTAACAAAATATATACTGAACAAAAATGTAAATGCAAGATGCAACCATTTCTATTTTTGTACTGAGTTACAGTTATATAAGGAAATCAGTCATTTGAAATACATACATTAGGCCCTAATCTATGGATTTTACATGACTGGGAATATAGATATGCATATGTTGGTCACAGATACCTTAAAACATTGGTAGTGGACTGGATCAGAAAACCAGTTAGTATCTGGAGTGACCATCCATTTGCTTCATTCAGTTCGACATATCTCCTTTGCATAGAGTTCTTCACACTGTTGATTGTGACCTGTGGAATGTTGTCCCACTCCTTTTCAATGGCTGTGCGAAGTTGCTGGATATTAGCTGGAACTGGAACACTGTTGTACAGGCCAATCCAGAGCATCCCAAACATACAATACAAGTCAAAAGTTTGGACACACCTACTCATTCAAGTGTTTTTCTTTATTTTGACTATTTTCTACATTGTAGAATAATAATGAAGACATCAAAACTATGAAATAACACATATGGAAACATTTAGTAACCAAAAAAGTGTTAAACAAATCAAAATATATTTTAGATTTTAGATTCTTCAAAGAAGCCACCCTTTGCCTTGATGACAGCTTTGCACACTCTTGGCATTCTCTCAACCAGCTTCACCTGAAATGCGTTTCTAACAGTCTTGAAGGAGTTCCCACATATGCTGAGCACTTGTTGGCTGCTTTCACTTCACTCTGCGATCCAACTCATCCCAAACCATCTCAATTGGGTTGAGGTCGGGTGATTGTGGAGGCCACGTCATCTGATGCAGCACTCCATCACTCTCCTTCTTGGTCAAAAAGCCCTGTGTTTTGGGTCGTTGTCCTGTTGAAAAACGAATGAGAGTCCCATTAACTTCTTCTGGATCGGTGTCCTTTCCACGTGACGGTTGAGCTAACATAGGCTAATGCGATTAGCATGAGGTTGTAAGTAACAAGAACATTTCCCAGGACACAGACATATCTGATATTGTCAGAAAGAGTAAATTAACTGCTAACTGCACTGTCCAGTACACTGTCCAGTACTGCACTGTAGCTATTACAGTGAAATAATACCATACTATTGTTTGAGGAGAGTGCACAATTTGAAATATGAATAAACATGTTAATAAACAAATGTGGCAATTTGGGCAGTCTTGATACAACATTTTGAACAGAAATGCAATGGTTCATTGGATCAGTCTAAAACTTTGCAAATACACTGATGCCACCTAGTGGCCAAAATGTGAATTGCACCTGGGCTGGAATAATATATTATGGCCTTTCTCTTGCATTTCAAAGATGATGGTAAAAATGTTTTACAAAAGAACGGTTGGTTTTGTCTTTGTATTATCTTTTACCAGATCTCTTGTGTTATATTATACTACATTCATTTCACATTTCCATAACCTTCAAAGTGTTTCCTGTCAAATTGTACCAAGAATATTCATATCCTTGCTTCAGGGCTTGAGCTACAGGCAGTTAGATTTTAGACAAAAATTGAAAAAAGGGGCTAATCCTGAATTAAGAAGGAAAGAAATTCCACAAATGATCTTTTATCAAGGCACACCTGTTATTTGAAATGGATTCTAGGTGACTACCTCATTAAGCTGGTTGAGAAAATTCCAAGAGTGTGCAAAGCGGTCATCAAGGCAAAGGGTGGCTTCTTTGAAGAATCTGAAATATACTTTAATTTTTTTTATTTTTTTACCTTTATGGGATAGGGGGCAGCATTTTCACTTTTGGATGAATAACATGCCCAGAGTGAACTGCCTCCTACTCTGTCCCAGATGCTAATATATGAATATTATTAGTAGTATTGGATAGAAAACATTCTGAAGCTTCTAAAACTGTTTGAATGATGTCTGTGAGTATAACAGAACTCATATGGCAGGCGAAAACCTGAGAAAAATCCACCAGGAAGTGGGAAATTTGAGGTTTGTAGTTTTTCAAAGCTTGGCCTACCGAATACACAGTGTCTATGGACTCAAGTTGCACTTCCTACGTCTTCCACTAGATGTCAACCGTCTTTAGAAACTTGTTTCAGGCTTCTGCTATAAAGGAGGGGGTAATGGGAGCTGAATCATGAGTCATGGGCTCGTGACTCGCGCTCCCGACAGAGTTAGCTCTCGTTCCAGTGCTTTTCTTCAGACAATGAAATTCTCCGGTTGGAACCTTATTGATGATTTATGTTAAAAACATCCTAAAGATTGATTCTATACATCGTTTGACTTGTTTCTACGACCTGTAACGGAACTTTTCGAGTTTTTGTCTGGACGAAGTGCTCACGCCTCATGAAGAGGGATTACTGGGCTGAACAAGCTAACAACAAGTGGCTAGTTGGACATAAATGATGGACTTTATGGAACTTTATAGAACAAATCAGTCATTTATTGTTGAACTGGGATTACTGGGAGAGCCTTCTGATGAAGATCATCAAAGGTAAGTGAATATTTATAGTGTTATTTCTAACTTCTGTTGACTCCAACATGGTGGATATTTCTTTGGCTGGATTGGGCTCTGAGCGCCGTTCTCAGATGATGTTTTTTCCGTAAAGTTTTTTTGAAATCTGACACATTGGTTGCATTAAGGAGAAGTCTATCTTTAATTCTGTGAATAACACTTGTATCTTTTATCAATGTTTATTATAAGTATTTCTGCAAAATCACCGGATGTTTTGTAATCAAAACATTACTGCATGTAACGTGGCAAAGTAAACTGAGATTTTTGGATATAAATATGCACATTATTGAACAAAACATACATGTATTGTGTAACATGATGTCATATGAGTGTCATCTGATGAAGATCATCCAAGGTTAGTGATTCATTTTATCTATATTTCTGCTTTTTGTGACTCCTATCTCGGGCTGGAAAAATGGCTGTGTGTTTTCTTGACTTGGCTATGACCTAACATAATCATATGTTGTGCTTTCGCTGTAAAGCCTTTTTGAAATCGGACACGATGGGTAGATAAACAAGAAGCTTATCTTTCATTTGCTGTATTGGACTTAATGTGTTAAGGTGTGAAAGTGACATATTTCCCAAAAATATTTTTGAATTTCGCGCACTGCCTTTTCAGTGGAATGTTGTCGAGGGGTTCCGCTGCCCTAGAAAGGTTAACCCTTTTTTGATTACTATATGGTTCCATATGTGTTATTTCATAGTCTTCACTATTATTCTACAATGTAGAAAATAGTCAAAATAAAGAAAACCCTTGAATGGCTAGGTGTCTCTAAACGTTTGACTTGTACTGTAAATAATGGGTGACATGTATGGTGAGTTTGCAGACCATGGATAAAGTGGAACATTTTCAGGATCCAGGAATTGTGTACAGATCCTTGCAACATGAAACATGAGGTGATGGAGGCAGATGAATGGCACGACAATGTGCCTCAGGATCTCATCACGGTATCTCTTTGCATTCAAATTGCCATCAATAAAATGCAATTGTGTTCGTTGTCCATACCTTATGCCTACTCAAACTCCGCCATCACCATGGAGCACTCTGTACACAACGTTGACATTAGTAAACTACTCGCCCACAGAACGCCATACACGTGGTCTGCGGTTGTGAGACCGGTTGGATGTAACACCAAATTCTCTAAAATGATGTTGGAGGCGGCTTATGGTAAATAAATGAACATTCAATTCTCTGGTGGACTTTCCGGGAGTCAGCATGCCAATCTGTGGCATTGTGTTGTGTAACAAACCTGCACATTTTTTGAGTGCCTTTTATTGTCCCCAGCACATGGTGCACCTGTGTAATGATCATGCTGTTTAATCAGCTTCTTCATATGCCACACCTGTCAGGTGGATGGATTATCTTGACAAAGGAGAAATGCTCACTAACAGGGACCTAAAGATGTTTGTGCACAAATTTTGAGAGGAATAGTCCTGCTAAGGTTTGGAATCTATTTTGCTAGTTTTATCTTGTTCTTGATACCATGTCTTCTTTTGAGGTGTTTTGACTGATGTCACATCTATGCTAATGTATCAATATTTCATTTTTTGTTTTAGAGTTTTTGCAATTCCACACAAAATAATGGAGGTGTGCCTAATTATATGTCATGTGCATTTGTTTTTTCTGATTTTGAAACTTGACGCACGGTTAGCGCACTGCACTGTACCATTAACCAAAAGATTGCTGTTTCGAATCCCCAAGCTGACAATGTGAAAATTCTGCCGATGTGCCCTTGAGCAAGGCACTTATATACCTAATTTCTCTGAGGGTGCTTTTTTGGTTGATAAGTCGTTCCTTGAAAAACTCCTCAGATTTCTGAAATATAAAAAAAATATTTAAAAAATAATACTAATTATGGCATTGATAGACCCGTTGTGGTCAAAATGTACCTCTCTTGGTGCTTTCAGAGTTAACGTTCATTGTAACTTTTTAAATACATTTGTTAATCATTGTTCGTTATTTTTACTTTTCATTTTACATGTATTTTAACATTATTGCAAAAATATATATATTTGCATTCATTGTGTCTCTCCTCCCTTGACATCTTCAATAAATACATTTCAAATGGCACTTCTTTTCATTGTTGAATTAATGAGAAATCAGAAACCTTGGTTAATTGTTAAGACTAAAATATCATTACTGACATAAGCCTAATTAACATCAATGTGCATGCATTAGATATTCTCAACTCAGATTTGTTTTGCAAGATAATAATTTAAGGTGAGTAAAACAGTAAAACATTTTAAAATGCCCTAATAGCCTCTTACATGTATACTGAATACAGACTGTTTGTGTAAGTGTAAATGATAGACAACAATGGATCAATGTAAATATTTCAGTCAATTCATTGTTACTATCAGTATAGTCTGGCAAAACTACTATCAGTATAAATGTCCCTAGTCTGCCCATAAAAACAGATCCTGTTTTATATCAATGCATCTCCCTATCAAGCAGTATAGTATCACGACAGAAGGCGAGACCCAGATGCAGACACAGGAGGCAGATGGTTGGAGTCTTACAGTATTTATGAATCCAATAGGGTAAAGCAAGAGAATGGTCGTGGACAGGCAAAAGGGTCCAAACCATTTCAGAACCGCTTAATAAGGATCTGACATTTTTTTTCAATTTTCGCCTAAAATAACATACCCAAATCTAACCACCTGTAGCACAGGACCTGAAGCAATGGTATGCATATTCGTGATACCATTTGAAAGGAAACACTTTAAAGATTGTGGAAATGTGAAATTAATGTAGGACAATATAACACATTAGATCTGGTAAAAGATAATACAAAGACAAAACATGCGTTTTTTTCATTTTTTCCCATCATCTTTGAAATGCAAGAGAAAGGCCACAATGTATTATTACAGCTTAAGCGTAATTTAGATTTTGGCCGCTAGATGGCAGCAGTGTATGTGCACAGTTATAGACTGATCCAATGAACCATTGCATGTCTGTTCAAATGTTGTATCAAGTCTGCCCAAATGTGCCTAATTGGTTTATTAATACATTTTCATGTTCATAACTGTGCACTCTCCTCAAACAATAGCTTTGTATTATTTCACTGTAATAGCGACTGTAAATTGGACAGTGCAGTTAGATTAACAATAATTCAAGCTTTCTGCCCATACCAGATATGTCTATGTCCTGGGAAATGTTCTTCTTACTTACAACCTCATGCTAATCACATTAGCGCAAGTTAGCTGAACCGTCCCGCGGTGGGGACACCGATCCTGTCGAGGTTTTAAGTCACAAGTGTGTCCCGAAGTTGATGGGTTTATTGATCCCCTCGCCACTCTATGGAAGTCACCCTCAGAGTTTCGTCAGCAACATGTAAAGACAGAGGGCCCACCGAGCAAGATGGTGGGGGCGAGGGGGTGTTTGTGATTCACTGCTTATCTCCAGAACAGAACGTTTTCAGGAAATTGAAAAATATATATATTTTCCCATTAACAAACCTACAATTATGAAACTTCAGAAGTTATTTTGAATCAATTTTGTTGGTCCTAGAGTCATGAAATGTTCAGAATACATTGAAGGGAGTTACTGCCTTCAATATGTTCAAAAAAAGGACATCAGACAGTAAATATTCAATGAATATAGAGACAGTACTGCTAATGTTTGGCTATAACATAATTAACCTGAATCACACTAATGTACATATCTTACTATAAATACATTTCACAGGATGATTACACATCAATATGAACCTCCTCTTAAATGTTAGCTGAGAGAGACGGATATGCATTTAATTAAAGTCCTATTTTTGATAAGGCAGGATGAGAGAGGAGTGAGTAATGAGAGACGATGAGAGGAATAAAATAGGATGATTCTAACTTAGTATAATTATGGAATAATGTGATTAGATTCTCTACAACAACATTCCAATCAGAGCCGCGGGACTGTTACCATAGTAACAACACTAGTAACAAAGTGACTCCTAAGTGACTCCTATTAGATTCTAATACATTCTGAATTCCCATACAATTGAACCGTGTCATGTGTAGAGGGATGGTGAATAAACTGTAAATAGCCAACTGTAAAATAAACCAAATAAGCTGTTTTCTCTTGGTCTGATGTTGTGCCAGTTACAACATAGTTGACAGATAGAACACAACACCAGCGTGTTGAAATAGCATTGAAGCCCAGGTCTGTATATAGGTCAACCTGAATGTTATGTTTGGACATCTCAGATGGTTTCTTCCTCTCACAGCTATGAAACTCGGCAGTAGGGGGCAGTATCTGTTTATGTCTGTGAGAGGCTGTGGGATTATACATTATTGTGTGTGTGTGTGTATGTGTGTGTGTGTGTCTGTGCGTGTGCGTGCGTGCGTGAGCATCAGTGCCGAAATGGGTCTCGCTAGCGTAACTTGAATCAGTATGCTATGCATGCTGCTCCATGGCTGTATGTCATATGTAGGACTGACAGATGATGAATAAGAGCCTGTAGTTTGGAATATGGTTTGAGGCATATGGACTCTGGGCTACATGAGTACCGGGCTCACAAACACGCACACACACACACACACACACACAGCAGAGCACGGTGTGTCATCTGCAGAGGCAGTGGTTGCCCCTGACGACTGTTGCTAAGAGACCGAGCCAGAGTGACTTCATACAGGAGCACACAGCCCAGCTAGCACAGAACTTTCCTGTAACGTTCTGTAAAGGTTCTCCTTTGGTTCTTAGAAAAATAACTTTTACAGAATGTTCTGAGAACATAGGGACCAAAGGAGAATCTTTAATGAACATTACTATTTTGGTAAGGCAGAAACACATTGTTCTAAGAATGTTCAAATAACCTATTTTTTTGTGAATTTTTACGAAACGTTCCCCTGTGGTTCCCATTTAGTTGTTGGCAGAAAATAAATTCTGGGAACATTACATATCTATGGGTCTTTGGATAGTAAAACTGCTGAAAGAGGAGATCAAGTGTGTGTGGAGATGAGTGCACATCATTTTGTAACTAGCTAACTAGTTTTTTATTCCACCCCCCAAAAAACAACTTTTGAACAATTTATTTAAAAGACAAACGATCATGTGACACCTTGATCACCATAGCAACTGTTGACGGTTGGGAAATGGCTGCCAGGCAGTTTAGCTTGTTTCAAATACTGCTAACATTACTATTTTTACAGGTAAGGAGTCAGAGAAGCAAAACTACAAAATGTGTTTATAGGAACATGTGAGGGGTAGCATAGTTATTATGGAAGATAGTTTTTTATGTGTAAATTAGCAAGTTTAGCGAGCATGTTCTCCAGCTGCATTGGATTCTAGCTAGGTCTGACCATAAAAACACATTTTAAAACTGTAAAGAGTGACAAATGAAGTCTGATAACCCTCTGAAGTGACTGCTATGTCATAAGCTGGGTAATAATTTGAGTATTTTGAAACAGATAGTTTTTGTTTTGAAACAGATAGTTTTGATTTGTTGAAGGCCAGCATCCCGGAGTCGCCTCTTCACTGTTGACGTTGAGACCTTTTACTCTGTACTTTGCTGAGCGCCTTTGGCAGTGATTATAGCCTTGGGTCTTCTTGGGCACACCTGTATTTGAAGAGTTTCTCTCATTCCTCTCTGCAACTCCTCTCACGTTCTGTCAGGTTAGATGGGGAGCGTCGCTGCACAGATATTTTTAGGTCTCTCCAGAGATGTTCGATCAGGTTCAAGTCCAGGCTCTGGCTGGGCCACTCAAGGACACTCAAGAGACTTGTCCTGAAGCAACTCTCTGTACTTTGCTCTATTCATCTTTCCCCCGATCCTGACTAGTCTCACAGTCCCTACCGATGAAAAACATCACCACAGCATGATGCTGCCACCTCCATGCTTCACCGTAGGGATGGTGCCAGGTATTCTCCAGACGTGGCACTTGGCATTGAGGCCACAGAGTTAAATCTCGGTTTCATCAGACCAGAGAATCTTGTTTCTCATGATCTGAGTCCTTTAGGTGCCTTGTGGCAAACTGCAAGCGGGCTGTCATGTACCGGTTACTGAGGAGTGGCTTCCGTCTCGCCACCAAGGCCCCCACCAAGGCCCCAGTTTGGCAAGGGCGGCCAGCTCTAGGAAGTGTCTTGGTGGTTCCAATATTATCCGTGTCATCATTCAGCCACGACACGGTGAAACATAAGACATTACAGTTTTTAATATCCGTTGGTTGGATAGTCTTGATCGTAGATCATCCATTTTGTTTTCCAATGATTGCACGTTGGCCAATAGAACGGATGGTTGTGGAAGTTTACTCACTCTTCTACGAATTCTCAGAAGGGCCGACCTTCGCTCCCTTTTTCTCAGTATTTTCTTCACGCAAATGGTGTGGATTTGGGCCCATTCCCGAGAAAGCAGTGTACCCTTTGCGTCAGCCTCATTAAAGAAAAAATCTTTGTCCAGTTTGAGTTGAGTAATCACTGTTCTGATGTCCAGAAGTTTTTTTCGGTCATAAAAGACGATAGCATTATGTACTAAATAAATTAAACAATAAGTTGCAAATCAATCAATCAATCAAATGTATTTATAAAGCCCTTTTTACATCAGCCGATGTCACAAAATGCTATGCAAAGAAAATGACATAATAGCACGTTTGTTTAGGAGCCCATAAAATGCAGCCATTCCCTCCGGCGCCATTCTTTTCCGCCTACTGGCTACTTAGCTTATTCAAGCCTGTCTCAAAATACAATACTGCCCCTTTATGTTTTCTTAAGAATCTCCCCTTTCCACAGTGGGTTCCAATAAGTTTGTAGCCCAAACAGCTCGGACGCTAACAAACAGAAGTTGGCACATGGACTCTACTGACTTCAGACAAATCTCCTGACACTTCAGGTCGTAGAGCAAAACAGAGAACACCATCGTTTTCTTGAGACGCATCCAATACACACACAAAACAGATATCTCTAGTTTAAACTGACTGATTTTTATGGGGATTTTTTAATGAAACTTAGATTGATGCACCGGTGCGTCAATCAACTCTAGTGGGTTATCCTGCTGGTTTAGCAAATCGTTTAACTTGTTCAGATAAAAATGAAGAAAGGACCATGACTTACTTTATATGATTTGCAGTTATTTTCTTAAATGTGAGGTAGCAAAATGTCTTAATACACTACACGGATATGTTCCAGCTTGCGCCTTCCTCCGTGCGTGTCCAGTTCTTACACTTGCTTCCTGGCCCCAACATGACCAGATATTTGATGGTTAGCAAGGACTATTCGTTTGGTTGAGAGGCAGGCATGAAGGTTCCTATGAGCAGCCAGAATAGATCCCTCTTCCTGTAGAAAGGTGATATTTTTCTTGTGCATTTAACTTCTTCTGTACACTGCTCCACTGAGTGACCATCTTCACAGATACACAGGGTGTATTTTCAGTTAGTGTTACAAGAGTTTGCCTTTTGGGGTCTAAGAGAGGCCTGAGTCTACTGGTGGAATCAAGGGCTCTAACAGATACATTGTTGAGCCCTAACGTTTCTGAGGGCCTAATTGAGACATGGGCCGGAGGCCTAAGAGAGTCCGTGGGTCTGTAGGAGGATTAATATTGTTCTTGGTCCTCCGCTGTGTATATCCTTAGGCTGCACATTCTGAGTGTATGACATAGAATGAGAGTTTGTGTTTTGTTTCAGTGTTATTCATTGAACAATGAGTCCATCCTAGTGGGAGCTTTCGTGTTTTCCCTCATGTTGCTCCTCTCCTCTCTGCTTTTAAACATTGAGGGCACAAGTAATTGCTAAATATTTGATGTCCAGTTCAAACTGCCTACTTTTCCTTCTGTTTGTTTTCCCTCTGTTATTCCTTCCACACAGGTTTCTCTTCAAGAGCAGGAGCATGTACACCAAGATTTGCCATCCATGCCTTAGTCATTGCGAGTGCAAGGACTTTTGATGATGCAGGATAAAGGCTTCCCCTCCTTGATCATTTGATTGCAGAATTTGACGCACTGCCAACACAACCATGTCACTGGTACACAGAAAGTAATTCTCAGTGCGCTTTCTGCGCTGTGCAGTTTTCTTGAATCCCGTCCACAGGCTGGCAAAATGGCTCTTACAAAGTCCACTAACAGTCAAGTGACAATTATTTGGCCCAGGTGGTGACCGTCTTTCCTGGTCAGGGATCTGCTGAGGTCCTGCTCCCAGTCTGTTTTCTGACCAATACAGCATTCTCTCTTTCATCACCTTTGTGTGTATGTGACATGATTTGTGTTATGTCTCGATTCTCTACCTCAGGGGTTCAGCTCGAGACCCAGATCAGTAATTAGCTTCCAAATTAATTAAGAAGAAACAGTATTATATGTGATTACAAATGTATTAACTCACATACCCAGGGCCCACTTTGGGTCCTGATCCAATAGTTTAAGAACCATGATAATAGTATTTAAAAACCTCTTAAGGATCTGCCCCTTTTTTTTTTCAAATTTCGCCTGAAATTACATACACAAATCTAACTGCCTGTAACTCAGGCCCTGAAGCAAGGATATGCATATTCTTGGTACCATTTGACAGGAAACACTTTGTAGTTTGTGGAAATGTGAAAGGAATGTAGGACAATATAACACAATAGATCTGGTAAAAGATAATACAAAGAAGGAGAAAAAAAACATGATTTTGTATTTATTTTGTACCATCATCTTTGAAATGCAAGAGAAAGGCCATAATGTATTATTCCAGCCCAGGTGCAATATACATTCTGGCCACTAGAAGGCAGCAGTGTATTTGCTAAGTTTTAGACTGATCGAATGAACCATTGTATTTCTGTTAAAAATGTTGTATCAAGACTGCCCAAATATGCCTAATTTGTTTATTAATAACTTTTCGTGTTTAAAATTGTGCACTCTCCTCAAACAATAGCATGGTATTTTTTCACTGTAATAGCTACTGTAAATTGGACAGTGCAGTTAGATTAACAAGAATTTAAGGTTTCTGCCAATATCAGATACTTGTATGTCTCTGTCCTGGGAAACTTTCTTGTTACTTACAACTTCATGATAATCGCATTAGCAAACGTTAGCTCAACCATCCCGTGGAAGGGACTCTGATCCTTTTGAAGTTATAACTAATTATTAAGAACTCGTTAGTTTACAGGTTGCAGAGAGGGTTGCATAGGAGGTTGTGGAGGAGTGAACGGTGTTCAAACAAGACAATTGTGTAATCCTTTGTGTGTGTGTTTGTGTGTTTGTGTGTGTGCCAATTACATTGCAGATTTCTGAATTGTTAACTGAAATTACAGATGTTTTAACTGTTAATATATTTATTATTTTGTAAGATTGAAAAATAATACACATTCAAACGACAGCATTCATGACACGAACAAACATCACCAACACCACACCTGGCTAGACCCATTTCCTCACACCCCCATCCATCTCCAGCACCATCATTCTCTGCCACATAGCTTCCAATTGCACCATTTTGTTTCTCTTGGTCGCCCACGCAATATTTAGATAATAAATTATTTTACCTTTCCATTGTGTTAGCGATGGAGGATTGGTTGATTTCCAGTTAAGTGTGGATTTATTTGATGTTTGATGAGAAAGGTATCATCCAACCTATCAGGTCATATCCATGTCCTGAAATATGCAGGCAGGTGGATTAAAAATACATTTACATTATGGTATTTCTGACCAATAACTTTCTAACTCCGCCCATACATTTTGGACTTAATAGCATTCGCAGAAGTCGTGGATTATTGAGTAGTTGTTCGTTTTACACTTAAGACATGACTCTGCCGTTGTGCTGTAGAATTTCTCATTTTTCTCTTGAATAATAAATTATAAACATTAGTTTATACATACTAGATTAAGTGTACATTTTTTATTAACTGTAATTTCGTTAGTGATGTTCCAATGTTCCCTCCATCTTGTATGATATCAGTCATTTTTTGTGTAATCCTTTGTGTGTGTGTGTGTGTGTGTGTGTGTGTATGTCAATCAGATTTCTCCAAACAGTTTTATAAAACAAATTGATAATTGAAACCATAATTGTGTTGTTCATATTTAATTGTGTAATCCTGGGTGTAAGTGTGTTCCCAACTTTGTAACCTTCAGACAACATTCCCAGAACATTCCAGTTGCCTTCATATAATCAAAAGAGAACATTCAAAGAACGTTTTGAAAACCATCTGTTTGAACCTTTAAGGAACATTGGTAACCTTCAGAGAACATTCCCAGAATGTTCCTAATTGTGTAACCTCCAGGGAACGTTTACAGAATGTGCCCAACTTTGTAACCTTCAGAGAACGTTCACAGAACGTTCCCCGCTACCTTCATACAACCAAACGAAAATGTTCAGAGAACGTTAAGAAAAGCATCCGAATGAATGAACCTTTAGGGAACATTGGTATAACGTTCAGGGAACGTTCCCACAACCTTCGGAGAACGTTCCTAGAATGTTCCCAGAATCAACATTTGTTATCTCAGTGGTTCTCCTTCTCTCTCTCCTTCTCCCTCTCCCCTTCTCAATCTCTGCAGTATACAGATAAAATAGTCGTGTCTCTGAGCTGTAGTTGGGTTGAAAGGATAGAAGGGTTTTCTCTTTAAATCAAATCAAATTTATTTGTCACATACACATGGTTAGCAGATGTTAATGCGAGTGTAGCGAAATGCTTGTGCTTCTAGTTCCGACAATGCAGTAATAACCAACGAGTAATCTAACCTAACAATTCCAAAACTACTACCTTATACACACAAGTGTAAAGGGATCAAGAATATGTACATAAAGATATATGAATGAGTGATGGTACAGAACGGCATAGGCCAGATGCAGTAGATGGTATCGAGTACAGTATATACATATGAGATGAGTAATGTAGGGTATGCAAACAAAGTGGCATAGTTTAAAGTGGCTAGTGATACATGTACAGTATTACATGAAGATGCAGTAGATTATATAGAGTACAGTATATACATATACATATGAGATGAGTAATGTAGGGTATGTAAACATTATATTAAGTAGCATTGTTTAAAGTGGCTAGTGATATATTTTACATCAATTTCCATCAATTCCCATTATTAAAGTGGCTGGAGTTGAGTCTGTGTGTTGGCAGCAGCCACTCAATGTTAGTGTTGGCTGTTTAACAGTCTGATGGCCTTGAGATAGAAGCTGTTTTTCAGTCTCTCGGTCCCTGCTTTGATGCACCTGTACTGACCTCGCCTTCTGGATGATAGCGGGGTGAACAGGCGGTGACTCGGGTGGTTGTTGTCCTTGATGATCTTTATGGCTTCCTGTGACATCGGGTGCTGTAGATGTCCTGGAGGGCAGGTAGTTTGCCCCCGGTGATGCGTTGGGCAGACCTCACTACCCTCTGGAGAGCCTTACGGTTGTGGGCGGAGCAGTTGCCATACCAGGCGGTGATACAGCCCGACAGGAGGCTCTCGATTGTGCATCTGTAGAAGTTTGTGAGTGCTTTTGGTGACAAACCAAATTTCTTCAGCCTCCTGAGGTTGAAGAGGCGCTGCAGCGCCGCTGCGCCGCTGCGCCTCGGCCCTCACCTCCTCCCTGTAGGCCGTCTCGTCGTTGTTGGTAATCAAGCCTACCACTGTAGTGTCAACCGCAAACTTGATGATTCATGCAATGTTGGGGAAGCTACTCTACAAATATAGTTTACCAAGCTACCAATTGCATCACACGTGAAGAAGTTAAGATACACTAAAGCTACCCTTAACTTCTTGCGTCGAGCCAACCCGGATCCGGGATCATGACTACAGCCTCAAGCCCATTACCATAACGCAACGTTAACTATTCATGAAAATCACAAATGAAATTAAATCAATATGCTAGCTCTCATGCTTAGCCTTTTGTTAACAACACTGTCATCTCAGATTTTCAAAAATATGCTTCTCTACCATAGCAAAACTAGCATTTAGCATTTAGCGTTAGCATTTAGCATTAGCATTTAGCATTAGCATTTAGCGTTAGCATCACCAGGCAACATTTTCACAAAAACCAGCAAAAACATTCAATAAATAATTTACCTTTGAAGAACTTCGGATGTTTTCAATGAGGAGACTCTCAGTTAGATAGCAAATGTTCAGTTTTCCTGAAAGATTATTTGTGCAGGAGAAATCGGTCCGTTTTCTGCGTCATGTTTGGCTACCAAAAAAACCCGAAAATTCAATTATAAAAACGCCGAACTTTTTCCAAAATAACTCCATAATATCGACTGAAACATGGCAAATGTTGTTTAGAATCAATCCTCAAGGTGTTTTTCTACATATCTCTTCAATGATGTATCGTTCCTGGAAGTGTGCTTCTCCCTCTGTATCGCATGGTAAAATGAGTGCTTCTGAGAATTGCGCACCAATTTAGACAAAGGACACCAGGCGGACACCTGGCAAATGTAGTCTCTTATGGCCAATCTTCCAATGATATGCCTACAAATACGTCACAATGCTGCAGACATCTTGGACGAACGGCAGAGAGCATAAGCTCGTTCACAGCACATTCACAGCCATATAAGGAGACGACAGTAAAACAGAGCTTCAAAAATTCAGCTCATTTCCTGTTTGATGTTTCATCTTGGTTTCGCCTGTAGCATCAGTTCTGGGGCACTCACAGATAATATCTTTGCAGTTTTGAAAACGTCAGAGTGTTTTCTTTCCAAAGCTGCCAATTATATGCATAGTCGAGCATCTTTTCGTGACAAAATATTGCGCTTAAAACAGGCACGTTTTTTTATCCAATAATGACATAGCGCCCCCATAGGTTGAAGAGGTTAATTAAGAAAAATAAGTTTAACTAACTAAATTTACTTTGAAAAAGTTGTTCACTACAACCAAACTACTTCGTGAAACATTATCATATGGAAATCTGAAATGTCAATGACTACAAATTGCAAGAACAGATCACTTTGAAGTCATATGTTAACAAAGTGTGATTTAACCTAATAAACAAAAAAAACAATGTTTCAAGTGGATGTCAGAGCCAGTCCCTCTGGATGAGAACTGCCCTGCTGTCTCAAACATGGCCTGGAAGTGGCTTAGTACACACAGCTCTAGTAGCTGAAGTCTGAGCCTGCAAGTTACCCTTCACGTCCGGTAAACATGCATTTTAACTCAAATTTCACGATCTCACATAATGGTAGGCTAACTTTTTAGGCTGTACATTAGAAGTGCATTATGTTTCATGGTTTTTCATCAATTGTTAAGCAGTACTGAACAAGGAGTTCTTTAGGATCCACATGAACGGCTCTTAGGTGAACAGAGCTAAAAGATCCGACTCACCGAAACAACACGGAATGCCCATCACTAATAACCTAATGCATGAATGTCAAGTCTTAACAAGTCTCATATTGAACACGTCTGCAAGAGAATATCAATGACAAGAACTTCCCTGCTCTCTCAAACATGGCCTGGGAGTGGGTTAGCACCTGACACACAGCTCTGGTAGATGATCTTGTCAAGTCTGATCCAACAAGGTACTCATCACGTGCATGTTTTGCAAAAGGACCAGTGAGATATTGTGTGTGTGTATGTTTCATCCACACTAATTTCTAGATCTATCAATTTACTCCAGCTTATCTCCCCTCTCCAGCAGGACCATTGTGTTTGTATAATGTCTGATGTTAAATGTTGTTATTTGATTTAGTCAGTAATTAACCAGTAGATTCCAGCTTACTGTTGTAATCCCTCAGACACCTACTCTCTCAACCTTCCCCCTGAGTCGAAGCTATTGGCCAGTGTTAAAGGAGAAGCTATATGAGCAGAAAGCTGTTCTACGTGGTGGGAGATTGATTTAGTGGTAATAGTATGACAGGTCAGATGTCACAGGTCAGACTTACCGGATCACTCCCTTCAGAACACTGCCAAACCAAAGATCATTGAATGTGACATTCACTCTCTCATTCAATTAATTTAAATTCAACAAACATGTGGAAAGTGTACAGTCGAAACATTTGCACTTCTAGCACTTCTCTCTCTCTCTTTCCCCATGTGCTGTTCACTGTACCTGCATGCCTCTGTAACTTATTCCCTGTTCAAGTGAGTCTCTGTCCAATAAACCTGGATGACTGACAGGATGTGCTGTAATGAAGCCACAGTGCAGCCATCTTTGCACTCCTCAATTGAAAAGAATATATTGGAAGCTATATAAATGCATTTATTAGTGTCTAAATTAGTTTCTGTGTCACGAACCTTGCCGAAGATGGTGCCTCTTCCTGTTCGGGCGGTGCTCGGCGGTCGTCGTTGCCGGCATATTAGCTACCATCGATTCCCTTTCCGTTTGTTTTGGGTTATTGGGTAATTGGGTACACCTGTTTTGTATTAGGGTTTGTTTGTAGGGTATTTAAGGGCACTAGGCCCGCTGGGTATTTGTGCGGGCTTGTTTGTGTTACTCTGTGTTTGATGGTGTGAGTTAGTCATGTATTTATTCTCCGGACTATTTTGTCCTGTTGTTTGGACTGGCAACTTATATACGCCCTGTGTGTTGGCGTGACTGTTTTGTTGCGCTGGGGAATACATTTGAAAGAAAGACTGAACCCTGCTCTCTGCGCCTGATTCCACCCACCACTCCTAGTTGATCGTAACATTCTGACACGTTTCTTCTGTTACAGACATCTTAATGCAAACGTTTTAATTATATTATGTAAGATAAACATTTATACTGTATATACTAAATACGTTTACCTTTTTTAGAGAGTACTGATGTAACTGTCTCTACTACAACAACAAAAAATACTTAAATGCATATAATTTTGTCCTTGAAACATTTAATTGAAATATTGTAGATTTACATTAATTCCTATGGAGGACTGCTCCTACTAGGGAGTGCCAATATAATTAACATGTATTTATAAAGCCCTTTTTACATCAGCCGATGACACAAAGTGCTATAAAGAAACACAGCCTAAAACCCCAAACAACAAGCAATGCAACAAGCACGGTGGCATGGAAACACTCCCTAGAAAGGCAGGAACCTAGGAAGAAACCTAGAGAGGAACCAGGCTCTGAGGGGTAGGCAGTCATCTTCTGGCTGTGCCAGGTTGTGATTATAACAGGACATGACCAAGATGTTCAAACGTTCATAGATGACCAGCAGGGTCAAATAATAATAATCACAGTGGTTGTAGAGGGTGCAACAGGTCAGCACCTCAGGATTAAATGTCAGTTGGCTTTTCATAGCTGAGCCTTCAGAGTAAGAGACAGCAGGTGAGGTAGAGAGAGAGAGAGTCGAAAACAGCAGGTCCTGGACAAGGTAGCACGTCCGGTGAACGGGTCAGGGTTCCATAGCCACAGGCAGAACAGTTGAAACTGGAGCAGCAGCACAACCAGGTGGACTAGGGACAGCAAGGAGTCATCAGGCCAGGTAGTCCTGAGGCATGGTCTCAGGGCTCAGGTTCTCCGGGAGGGGAGGGAGAGTGAGAGAGAGAGAAGTAGAGGGAGCATACTTAAATTCTCACAGGACACCGGATAAGACAGGAGAAATACTCCAGACTGACCCTAGCCCCCCGACACAAACTATTGCGGCATAAATACTGGAGGCTGAGACAGGAGGGGTTGGGAGACACTGTGGCCCTGTCCGACGATATCCCCGGACAGGGCCAACCAGGCAAGATATAACCCCACCCACTTTGCCAAAGCACAGCCCCACACCACCAGAGGGATATCTTCAAACCACCAACGTACTACCCTGAGACAAGAGTATAGCCCATGAAGATCTCCCCCACGGCACAAACCCGAGGGGGGCACCAAACCCGAACAGGAATATCACGTTAGTGACTCAACCCACTCAAGTGACGCACCCCTCCTAGGTACGGGATGGAAGAGCACCAGTAAACCAGTTACTCAGCCCCCGTAATAGGGTTATAGGCAGAGAATCCCAGTGGAGAGAGGGGAACCGGCCAGGCAGAGACAGCAAGGGCAATTTGTTGCTCCAGTGCCTTTCCGTTCACCTTCACACCCCTGGGCCAGACTACACTCAATCATAGGACCTACTGAAGAGATGAGTCTTCAATAAAGACTTAAAGGTCAAGATCAAGTCGGAGTCTCTCTCATGGATAGGCAGACTATTCCATAAAAATAGAGCTCTATAGGAGAAAGCCCTGCCTCCAGCTGTTTGCATAGAAATCTAGGGACAATAAGGGGCCTGTGTCTTGTGACCGTAGCATATGTGTAGGTATGTACGGCAGGACCAAATCGGAGAGATAGGTAGGCGCAAGCCCATGTAATGCTTTCTAGGTTAGCAGTAAAACCTTGAAATCAGCCCTAGCCTTTACAGTAAGCCAGCGTAGAGAGGCTAGCACTGGAGTAATATAATCAAATATTTTGGTTCTAGTCAAGATTCTAGCAGCAGTGTTTAGCACGAACTTGTCACACCCTGACCTGACATATCTCTGTTTTCTTAATATTTTTGTTAGGTCAGGGTGTGACTAGGGTGGGTACGCTAGTTTTGTATTGTCTAGGGTTTTTGTATTGTCTAGGGGTTTTGTAATTCTATGTTGGCCTGATATGGTTCCCAATCAGAGACAGCTGTTTATCGTTGTCTATGATTGGAGATCATATTTAGGTAGCCATTTCTCCTTTGGTGTTTATGGGATCTTGTCTATGTGTAGTTGCCTGTCAGCACTCGTTTGTATAGCTTCAAGTTTTGTTATTTTGTTAGTTTGTTCAGTATTCATTCTTTTAATAAATAAGAATGTACGCATACGACGCTGCACCTTGGTCCAATCCTTATAACGAACGTGACAGAAGATCCCACCAAAAATGGACCAAGCAGAGTGTTCAGGAGGAATGGACCTGGAAGGAGATTCTGGATGGAGCAGGACCCTGGACGCAGGCTGAGGAGTATCGCCGTCCTAAGGAGGAGATAGAGGCAGCGAAAGCGGAATGGCGATATTACGAGGAGTTGTACCAACGAGACAAGCACGAGATGCAGCCCCATAAAACATTTTGGGGGGCACACGGGGAGATTGGCTGAGTCAGGTTGGTGACCTGAGCCAACTCCTCATGCTTACCGTGGGGAGCGTGTGACTGGTCAGACACCGTGTTACGCAGTGATTCGCACGGTGTCTCCAGTTCGCATTCATAGCCTGGTGTGCTCTATTCCAGCTCCTCGCATTTGCCGGGCTAGAATGGGCATCCAGCCAGGACGAATGGTGCTGGCTCAGCGCTCCTGGTCTCCAGTACACCTCCTTGAACCAGGATATCTTGCGCCGGCTCTACGTACTGTGTCTCCGGTGCATCTGCACAGCCCAGTGCATCCTGTGTTAGCGCCCCGTACTTGCCGGGCTCTAGCAAGCATCCAGCCAGGACGCATTGTGCCAGCTCTACGCTCCAGAGCGCTTCCACAGTCCAGTACGTCCTCTGCCTCCTTCCTGCACTCGCCCCGAGGTGCGTCTCTTCAGCCCGGTGCCACCTGTACCGGTCCCACGCACCAGGCCTCCAGTGCGCCTCCAGAGTCCAGTACGTTCTGTGCCTCCTCCCCACACTCGCCCTGAGGTGCGTGTCTTCAGCCCGGTGCCACCTGTACCGGTCCCACGCACCAGGCCTCCAGGAACCTACCAGGTACAACCCTAAATCCGTAACCATGGGCACCCTCTTAGATATCATCCTGACCAACCTCTAAATACACCTCTGTTGTCTTCAACCAGGATCTCAGCGATCACTGCCTCATTGCCAGCGTATGTACTGGGTTTGAGGTCAAACGACCACCCCTCATCACTGTCAAATGCTCCCTAAAACACTTCAGCGAGCAGGCCTTTCTAATCGACCTGGCCCAGGTATCCTGGAAGGATATTGACCTCATCCCGTCAGTAGAGGATGCCTGGTTGCTCTTCAAAAGTGCTTTCATCTCCATCTTAAATAAGCATGCCACATTCAAAAAATGTAGAACTAAGAACATATATAGCCGTTGGTTCACCCCAGACTTGACTGCCCTTGACCAACACAAAAACATCCTGTGGTGTTCTGCATTAGCATCGAATAGCCCCCGCGATATGCAACTTTTCAGGAAAGTCAGGGACCAATATATTCAGTCAGAAAGCTATGGCTAGCTTTTTTTAAACAGAAATTTGCTTCCTGTAGCACTAATTCCAAAAGTTTTGGGACACTGTAAAGTCCATGGAGAATAAGAGCACTTCTCCACTATGCAATCTGGTTTCCGAGCTGGTCATGGGTGCACCTCAGCCACGCTTAAGGTCCTAAATGATATCATATCCGCCATCGATAAAAGACAGTACTGTGCAGCCGTCTTTATCTACCTGGCCAAGGCTTTCGACTCTGTCAATCACCGCATTCTTATCGGCAGAACCTATAGCTTTGGCTTCTCAAATGACCGCCTCGCCTGGTTCACCAACTACTTCTCAGATAGAGTTCAGTGTGTCAAATCGTAGGGCCTGTTGTCCGCACCTCTGGCAGTCCCTATCCCCCACAGGGTTCAATTCTCGGGCTGACTCTTTTTTCTGTATATATCAATGATGTCGCTCTTGCTGCTGGTGATTCTCTGATCCATCTCTACGCAGACAACACCATTCTGTATACATCTGGCCCTTCTTTTGACACTGTGCTAACAAACCTCCAGACATGTTTCAATGCCATACAGCACTCCTTCCGTGGCCTCCAACTGCTTTTAAATGCTAGTAAAACTAAGTGCATGCTCTTCAACCGATTGCTGCCCGCACCCTCCCGCCCGACTAGCATTACTACTCTGGAAGGTTCTGACTTAGAGTATGTGGACAACTATAAATACCTAGGTTTCTGGTTAGACTGTAAACTCTCCTTCCAGACTCACATTAAGCATCTCCAATCCAAAATTAAATCTAGAATCGGCTTCCTATTTCACAACAAAGCCTCCTTCACTCATGCCGCCAAACATACCCTCGTAAAACTGACTATCCTACCGATCCTTGACTTCGGTGATGTCATTTAGAAAATTGCCCCCAACACTCTACTCAGCAAACTGGATGTAGTCTATCACAGTGCCATCCGTTTTATCACCAAAGCCCCATATACTACCCACCACTGCGACCTGTATGCTCTCGTTGGCTGGCCCTCACTACATATCCGTCGCCAAACCCACTGGCTCCAGGTCATCTATAAGTCTTTGCTAGGTAAAGCCCCACCTTATCTCAGCTCACTGGTCACCATAGCAACACCCACCCATAGCATGCGCTCCAGCAGGTATATTGCACTGGTCATCCCCAAATCCAACACTTCCTTTGACCGCCTTTCCTTCCAGTTCTGTGCTGCCAATGACTGAAACGAATTGCAAAAATCTCTGAAGCTGGAGTCTAACTTTAAGCATCAGCTGTCTGAGCAGTTTACCGATCACTGTACCTGTACACAGCCAATCTGTAAATAGCACACCCGACTACCTCATCCCCATATTATTACTTACCCTCTTGCTCTTTTGCACCCCAGTATCTCTACGTGCAAATCATCATCTGCACATTTATCACTCCAGTATTAATTCTAAATTGTAATTATTTTCGCCTCTAGGGCCTATTTATTGCCTACCTTGTTAGTCTTCTACATTTGCACACACTGTACATAGATTTTTCTATTTTTATTTTCTTTTGTGTTATTGACTGTACGTTTGTTAATGTGTAACTCTGTGTTGTTGTTTTTGTCACACTGCTTTGCTTTATCTTGGCCAGGTCGCAGTTGTAAATGAGAACTTGTTCTCAACTGGCCACCTGGTTAAATAAAGGTGAAATATATATATTTTTTTAAATACAGAAACCGAAACCGTGCCTAAAACCCCAGAGAGAAAGCAATGCATATGTAGAGGCACGGTGGCTAGGAAAAACTCCCTCGAAAGGGAGAAACCTATGAAGAAACCTAGAGAGGAACCAGGCTCTGAGGGGTAGCCAGTCCTCTTCTGGATGTGCCTTGTGTTGTTTTACACATCGAAGTGTTTAAGGATTCTATTTGAAATAGCCTATAATGATGGGTCACTCACGAACGAACAGCTCTTTTTGAACAGATCTTTTTGGTGAACATCGGGATTAAAGAGCCGTTCATTTGGCTCCCTGATTTGCATACTGCTACTACTGCTTTTTAGCTCCAGACAACGGTTATCTGTAGATACATTTTTTATAACTTATCTGAATGCAGTAATTCCTCATTGCAGGAACAATAGATAGTGAGGAGAGAGCCTCATTCTGGTCCACGCTAAATTGTAAATATTTTTTTACAATTTTGCAAGCAATCTAATTTCACCTGGTAAAAATGTATTAGAACTCACATTTCACAAACTGACATAATGGTAGGCAACCTTTAAGGCTTTCAATTAGAAATATACAATCTTTCATGGTTTTTCACCAATTGTTAAGCACTACTGAACAAAGAGCCGTTTGGGAGCCAAATTAACGGCTCTTTTTAAGTGAACAGAGCCAACAGCCGAAATCCATTAGAATGTTTTCTGAAGAGTGTAATTGCATTTTTTTGTTGAAGCACAGAAAAAAAACACAGGAGCAAAGAGGGGAGACGGATAGAGGGACTGGGGAGACAGGGAAGAGGGGAGACGGATAGAGGGACTGGGGAGACAGGGAAGAGGGGAGACGGATAGAGGGACTGGGGAGACAGGGAAGAGGGGAGACGGATAGAGGGACTGGGGAGACAGGGAAGAGGGGAGACGGATAGAGGGACTGGGGAGACAGGGAAGAGGGGAGACGGATAGAGGGACTGGGGAGACAGGGAAGAGGGGAGACGGATAGAGGGACTGGGGAGACAGGGAAGAGGGGAGACGGATAGAGGGACTGGGGAGACAGGGAAGAGTGGAATAGGGAAAGGGGGCGGTGTCGCTCGTGCAGAAGGGGTGGCAGTGAGTGGTATATTGTCTAGCATTGTCCTATCTGTATATTGTCTTTCTCTACTATCTTCTCCACTCCTTTGTCCCTTCCCCCACCCATCCACTCATCTACTCCTGGGGGGAGTGGGGCTGAAGAGGGACATAGGGAGGGACGAATTGTGCATGCGTGGTAAATGCCACAAATGAACAGTTGAACGTGTGAACATGTGAAAGTGTGAACACGTTTTTTTTTTATAATCATTGTCTGACTTGGTGTGACTTAAGCGTGTGAACGCTTGAACATATTTTTTTGAGGAACATTTAACCAAGTTTATTTATAACAATATGATGTGTAAACGTCTGATTAATTCAGTTTGACAGTTGCATTAATCGAATTCACTCAATAATATAATAGCCACTGTACTAACAGGACACCTGCTCTGTTTGCCATTGGTCAAGGTGGGGGTTAAAATGCCTGATAATAAACACAACATATTTAACCACATTATAACATTGTTCATTGGGTCTACATTAATTAGGTTAAATGCATTAAAAAGTAACTGACCTGTAATTGACCTTCTTGGTGTCTTCATATACTTAGACATAAATAATGTATTTCATACCCCTCAATTTATTCACCATTTTGTTGTGTTACAGCCTAGGATTAAATATCATTTTTATCTCACCCATCTACACATCTAAACATGTTTTTAGAAATGCTTGCAAATTTATACAAAATGAAATACAGAAATATCTCATGTGTTCAATGTAGACCCAATGAACAATGGTTATAATGTGGTTAATGTGTTGTATTTCTATACAGGCATTGTAACCCCCAACTTGACAGATGGTCAACAGTGAAGGGGTCATGTTAGTACAGTGGCCATTATATGGTTGTAACGGTTTTCTAGGTGTGGTGAAGGAGAGTCGGACCAAAACGCAGCGTGTAGATTTGGATCCATGTTTAATCAAAAACGTAAACACGAAAATAACACAAACACTACAAAACAATAAACGTAACGAAAACCGAAACAGCCTATACTTGTCAACTAACACAGCGACAGGAACAAAGATACTAAGGACAATCACCCACGACAAACTCAAAGAATATGGCTGCCTAAATATGGTTCCCAATCAGAGACAACGATAAACACCTGCCTCTGATTGAGAACCACTCCAGACAGCCATAGACTTTGCTAGATCACCCCACTAGCTACAATCCCAATATATACACACCACATACAAAAAAACCATGCCACACCCTGGCCTGACCCAATACATGAAGATAAACAAAATACTTAGACCAGGGCGTGACAGAACCCCCTCCCCCCTAAGGTGCGGACTCCCGAACGCACCTCAAAACAATAGGGAGGGTCCGGGTGGGCGTCTGTCCATGGTGGCGGCTCCGGCGCGGGACGTGGACCCCACTCAGTCAATGTCTTAGTCCCCTCTCCTCGCGTCCCTGGATAGTCCACCCTCGCCGCAGACCATGGCCTAGTAGTCCTCACCCAGAACCCCACTGGACTGAGGAGCAGATCGGGACTGAGGCAGCTCGGGACTGAGAGAAAGCTCGGGAGTGAGAGAAAGCTCGGGAGTGAGAGAAAGCTCGGGAGTGAGAGGAAGCTCGGGAGTGAGAGAAAGCTCAGGCAGGTTGATAGATCTACCAGATCCTGGCTGGCTGGTGGTTCCGGCAGATCCTGGCTGACTGGCAGATCCTGGCTGACTGGCGGATCCTGGCTGACTAGCGGATCTGTCAGATCCTGGCTGACTGGCGGATCCTGGCCGACTGGTGGATCCTGGCCGACTGGCGGATCCTGGCCGACTGGCGGATCCTGATCCTGGCGGATCCTGATCCTGGCGGATCCTGATCCTGGCCGACTGGCGGATCCTGGCCGACTGGCACTTCTGGCGGATCCTGGCTGACTGGCACTTCTGGCGGATCCTGGCTGACTGGCACTTCTGGCGGATCCTGGCAAACTGGTGGATCCTGGCAGACTGGCGGATCCTGGCTGAATGGCGGATCTAACTGATCCTGACAGACTGGCGGCGCTGGGCAGACTGGGGGCACTGGCGGCGCTGGGCAGACTGGCGGCACTGGCGGCGCTGGGCAGACTGGCGGCACTGGGCAGACTGGCGGCACTGGGCAGACTGGGGGCACTGGCGGCGCTGGGCAGACTGGCGGCGCTGGCGGCGCTGGGCGCTGGGCAGACTGGCGGCGCTGGGCAGACTGGGGGCACTGGCGGCGCTGGGCAGACTGGGGGCACTGGCGGCGCTGGGCAGACTGGGGGCACTGGCGGCGCTGGGCAGACTGGGGGCACTGGCGGCGCTGGGCAGACTGGCGGCACTGGTGGCGCTGGGCAGACTGGCGGCGCTGGGCAGACTGGCGGCGCTGGGCAGACTGGCGGCGCTGGCGGCGCTATGCAGACTGACATCTCTGGCTGCTCCATGCAGACTGACAGCTCTGGCTGCTCCATGCAGACTGACAGCTCTGGCTGCTCCATGCAGACTGACAGCTCTGGCTGCTCCATGCAGACTGACAGCTCTGACTGCTCCATGCAGACTGACAGCTCTGACTGCTCCATGCAGGCTGGTAGCTCTGGCTGCGCTGAACAGACAGGAGACTCCAGCAGCGCTGTAGAGGAAGAAGGCTCTAGCTGCGCTGAACAGGCGGGAGACTCCGGCAGCGCAGGAGAGGAGAAAGGCTCCGACAGCGCTGGAGAGGCGGGAGACTCCGACAGCGCAGGAGAGGCGAGGCGCACTGTAGGCCTGATGCGTGGTGCTGGCACTGGTGGTACTGAACCGAGGACACGCACAGGAAGCCTGGTGCGGGGAGCTGCTACCGGAGGGCTGGGGTGTGGAGGTGGTACTGGATAGACCGGACCGTGCAGGCGCACCGGAGCTCTTGAGCACCGAGCCTGCCCAACCTTACCTGGCTCGATGCCCACTCTAGCCCAGCCGATACGAGGAGCTGGAATATACCGCACCGGGCTATGCACCCGCACTGGGGACACCGTGCGCACCACTGCATAACACGGTGCCTACTCCCTGTGAGCCCCCTCCCAAGAAATCTTTGGAGCTGACTCTCGGGCTTCCTTGCCAACCGTGTTCCCTCATATCGCCGGCTCCTCTCTCCGGCTGCCTCTGCTCTCCTCGCTGCCTCCACCTGTTCCCATGGAAGGCGATCCCTTCCCGCCAGGATCTCCTCCCATGTGTAGCAACCCATGCCATCCAATATCTCATCCCATGTCCAATCCTCATTGCGCCGCTGTTGCTGCCTTTGTTGCTTCTCCTGTGGCTCCTGCCTGTTGACACGCTGCTTGGTCCGTTTGTGGTGGGTGATTCTGTAACGGTTTTCTAGGTGTGGTGAAGGAGAGTCGGACCAAAACGCAGTGTGTAGATTGCGATCCATGTTTAATCAAACAAACGTAAACACGAAATAACACAAACACTACAAAACAATAAACGTAACGAAAACCGAAACAGCCTATACTTGTCAACTAACACAGCGACAGGAACAAAGACACTAAGGACAATCACCCACACCAAACTCAAAGATTATGGCTGCCTAAATATGGTTCCCAATCAGAGACAACGATAAACACCTGCCTCTGATTGAGAACCACTCCAGACAGCCATAGACTTTGCTAGATCACCCCACTAGCTACAATCCCAATATATACACACCACATACAAAAAACCCATGCCACACCCTGGCCTGACCCAATACATGAAGATAAACACAAAATACTTAGACCAGGGCGTGACAATGGTGGACTGAATTGGATCTGAATGAATCAGAAATTCACGCGTCACATTGTTAGAAATGAAGGGTCCCAATTTTTTCTAAAATAATAAATAAATACAAAATGAAAAGTGACTTTTATTACGCAAGAAACGCGTTCATGGTTCATTAAGTCCATTTATTACCCCTAATATGTGTGCAGATGCATGTGTGTGGATGGCTGACAGGTTAAAGTTGTGTGTCAGCAGTAAAGTGTGTTAGGGTTTGATGGGGCTGTAAGTCACTCTGCCTCTGTTGACACATACAGATACTGTAGATACACTACAGGACCAAAAGTATGTGGACATGGGCTCATCGAACATCTCATTCCAAAATCATGGGCATTAATATGGAGTTGGTCCCCCTTTGCTATAAGAGCCTCCACCCTTCTGGGAAGGCTTTCCACTAGATGTTGGAACATTGCTGTGGGGACTTGCTTCCATTCAGCCACAAGAGCATTACTGAGGTTGGGCACTGATGTTGGGCAATTAGGCCTGGCTCACAGTTGGCGTTCCAAATCATCCCAAAGGTGTTCGACTTGGGTTGAGGTCAGGGCTCTGTGTAGGCCAGTCATGTTCTTCTACACCGATCTTGACAAACTATTTCTGTATGGACCTCGCTTTGTGCACAGGGCCATTGTCATGCTGAAACAGGAAATGGTCTTCCCCAAACTGTTGCCACAAAGTTGGAAGCACAGGATAATTTAGAATGCCATTGTATGCTGTAGCGTGAAGCTTTCCCTTCACTGGAACTAAGGGGCCTAGACCGAACCATGAAAAACAGCCCCAGACCATTATTCAACCTCCACCATATTGGACAGTTGGCATTACACAATGGGGTAGGTAGTGTTCTCCTGGCATCCGCCAAACCTAGATTTGTTCATCAGACTGCCAGATGGTGAAGTGTGATTCGTCACTCCAGTGAACGTGTTTCCACAGCTCCAGAGTCCAATGGCGGTGAACTGTACACCACTCCAGTCGACTCTTGGCATTGCGCATGGTGATCTTAGGTTTGTGTGCGGCTGTTTGGCCATGGAAACCAATTTCATGAAGCTCCCGACTAACAGTTCTTGTGCTGACACTGCTTCCAGAGAAGGTTGGAACTCGGTGGTGAGTGTTGCAACCGAGGACAACAACGTGCTTCAGCACTTGGCGGTCCTGTTCTGTGAGCTTGTGTGGCCTACCACTTTGTGGCTGAGCCATATTTGCTCCTTGACGTTTTCACTTCACAAGCACTTACAGTTGACCGAGGCAGCTCTAACATGGCAGAAATTTGACAAACTGACTTGTTGGAAAGGTGGAATCCTATGACGGTGCCTTGTTGAATGTCACTGAGCTCTTCAGTAAGGCCATTCTAATACCAATGATTGTCTATGGAGATTGCATGTCTGTGTGCTTGATTTTATACACGTCGTCAACGGATGTGGCTGAAATATCCAAATCCACTAATTTGAAGAGGTGTCCACATACTTTTGTATATATAGATAAACAGACATACAGCCAGACACAACAATGCTGCTATACTATTGTTATATCAACACTGCTCACCTTCTTTCTTTTTTTACATTTGTTATCTTGTATTTAACCTTCATTTGACTAAGTCAGTTAAGAACAAATTCTTATTTACAATGCTGGCCTACTGGGGAACAGTGGGTTAACTGCCTTGTTCAGGGGCAGAACGACAGATTTGTACCTTTTCAGCTCGGGATTTGATCCAGCATCCTTTCGTTTACTGGCCCAACGCTCTAACCACTAGGCTACCTGCCAACCCACACATGCACCTTTACACATGCATTATTGTGCCTATAGCTTTGCTTATGGCTGTACAATTACATTAGTATGCATTTACATCAGAAATGCAATTTCTATTAAAGCTGCCTCTATTATATTTATATAAATTACATTTATTTTAAAACCATGTTACTATGTTCATTGCTTCTTGGGATATTTTTCACCATTAAACTGTAATGTTATGTTTGTAACATTGCAGGCAGTGCAACTGCATTGGCTGACTGGAATGACCCTTCCACCTGTGTTTTCTCATACTTTATCAGTAAACAGAAGCATGCATGTATAAATACAAATAAATACACACACGCACATTATCAGGCCTAACATTGTGTGGTATCCATCCCGCCAGGTTTAATAAGTGAGCAGCAGGAAACTGTGGACCCTGGGGTTTATTGAGCCAACATGGCTGACACACACACACACACACACACACACACACACACACACACACACACACACACACACACACACACACACACACACACACGGTCAGGGGTCAGCAGTATAATGAGATGTTAGTAGCAGGTTGTGAAGATTCTCGTCTCACCTCCTCCCCACTGGAACTGCTGCTGCTATAACACAGCTCTTATTCAATTATATACACTACCAATGAGTGTGTGGGAATGGAGGGGTAGGACTGTGTGTGTGTGTGTGTGTGTGTGTGTGTGTGTGTGTGTGTGTGTGTGTGTGTGTGTGTGCGTGTGTGTGCGTGCGTGCGTGCGTGCGTGCGTGCGTGCGTGCGTGCGTGCGTGCGTGCGTGCGTGCGTGCGTGCGTGGTAATCACATGGTCTGATGGACTAGGTTGGTTGTGTGAATTGGCTAGTCTCTCTGGGTGATTGTGTTGTGGACCGCATAGTAATTATATTCCATGGTGGTGCCTGGCCTGGGAATAATGTTGTCAAATTAGCTTTTTCCCTGAAATCATGTTATTAATATGAATCCAGATTTAAAATAGTCTGCATAATGATATGGTGGTTAGCTTCAAGATAAAGTTATTTACATATTCTAGAAATCTGTGTGTGTGCGTGTGTATGTTTGTGCTTGTAGACCAGTTACCTGTTGTCGTGTCTCTGACTGATTAAATTATAAGACATGCTATTTTATCAAATCGATTACCTAACATTTAATTGATTACGTGATTAAATTAAACCATGCAACAATTAAACCATTAATAACCTGGGGCACCACGGAACCACGGTTATCTCCCGAATCCACTCTCTTAAAGATCAGAAAATATTTTATATCAATAGTAGTCCATTATTAATCGTCACCTCGATTGGTCTCATTCTGATTGTCGTAAGTACTTGGTTATCTGCACAAACCCTAGCTAATAAGTTGAATCAGCAATACACAAATTGGATTAATTATTTATTTAGTAAATACCAAAATAATCACACAGAATGACATATATATACACAGGGTAGATCACACATCAATTACTAATCATGTCATGAAAAGCCCCTATTTTGGTGCTGACTTGCTGCACCCTCGACAACTACTGTGATTATTATTATTTGACCAAGCTGGTCATTTATGAACATTTGCACATCTTGGCCATGTTCTGTTATAATCTCCACCCGGCACAGCCAGAAGAGGACTGGCCATCCCTCATAGCCTGGTTCCTCTCTAGGTTTCTTCCTAGGTTTTTAGCCTTTCTAGGGAGTTTTTCCTAGCCACCGTGCTTCTACACCTGCATTGCTTGTTTGGGGTTTTAGGCTGGGTTTCTGTACAGCACTTTGAGATTTCAGCTGATGTACAAAGGGCTATATATATACATTTGATTTGTTTTTGCACTAACCTGATATGAGGAAGGGGGGGTTGGGTTTGAATGAAAGAGCGGGAAGACTGAGGGAAAAAGGGATTGGGTCTATCGGACCTTGAGAAGCTATGCTACCGTCAATACAGAATCTTATGCATTCTAGTAACCGCCCATTTGAAAAAGGAAAATGGAAGATAAAATATTTATTCTGAACTGCGCTTTGGTAGATGGGTTGAAGATATAAGACTGGTTTACCCAGCGGAGATCGCCATTGTCCTTTGTACTTTGAAGAATCTTTCTGGTCGTAGTGTTGTAGAGCAGATACGTTAAAGTAGACTGTCATTCTTCTGAGATTGTCTGCCCTTTCCTAGGCCACATATGTTTACAGCTGCAGCTGATAACTTAACGTCTAGGATGTATCACATCTTTAGTGAATAATCGTTCAAAGTTCATACCAAGTTGCCATAATCAGCCCACGCTGTATTCTGACTGGTCTAGGCGAAATTCACTATTCCAACGTGGTGATCGTCACCTCCACGTTGAAATGAGCCCTTTTAATAAACGTATGGACACCAGTCCTCACGTCATCAGGAACTAAATGTTAATTTTGTTAGGTTGTAGTTGAAATTAGCTTAAATGTATGGACAGCAGTCCTCACGTCGTCAGGAACTAAATTTGTCTTCTGTCAACGGGCTTTTGATTTGTTCACTTGGGCGTGGCCACTGAGTGAGCATAGTTTTCTTATGAAAAAAATTCTCTAATTTAGAAGCTAAAATGAATTGTAATCTTTTCACAAATAAATTGCAGAACAATTCCATGTGAATCTGAACTAGAATGTCTAGACTTTCAAAGATACAATTTGTCATCCTATCATCAGATATAATGTCCAACTGATCTGACATCATATTCTTTAAGTACCAACCGACACTTTCAACTGGTCGAGAAAGGGAAATATTGTTCCATTCCCCAACCTTTTGATGTTACCATACTCTCTCTGTGGTAACACAGGGCTTTCCAAGAGTCCATTCTGTAGAGTGGAGAGAAATGGAGAAAGGTATTTATGGGGGGAGGTCATAAACCTCACCCAACAGGGCAACGTCATGACACTGTTAAGTCTGGAAGTAATTCTGAGCAGCTGAATTCCTTTCTGTAGGTGTCAGGCATGCATGTGCAAACACACAAACAGAATACTACATCAAGACGTATGACACATAATCTTTATGAGTCAACCCAGGGACATCACAGATGGTCCACAGACGATAGCACCAACCACTCAACGAACCTTGAGAGGGTGGTCAGGTGGAAATGTAGATTGAATTAGAGAAAATTGTGATTGGAAAGATGGAGATTTAAAGAGCAGGAGACTGAGACATGGGGCAAAAAAATGAGAGAGAGAGAAGATACAGAGAGGAAGAGAAGAGAGTGGGTGAGGAAGAGTGAGAGAAAGGGGGTGACAGAGAAAGTGTTCGTAGAATTAATAGGGGAATTGCAGTGTGAGCAGGGGATAAGGGAAATAGGGTATATATATATATAGAGAGAACACATTCAGTCAATTATCTCTTCTCCATTATCCTTCCATATTGGATTTCTACTCTGTATACAACCCTTCTTTACCTCTAGAGGACTGGAGAGACTAGATGAGTCCTACACGGCCGTTGAATTGGGTTTTTGAGTTATGTACTGTTAAATACGAGGTTTAGAGATGTGTTGAAAGAATGTAGACTTAGTTTTGGATGGGCTTCATTTTGGAGTTATATTTAAGATATATTTTAGGTATATTTTTCTAACTGGTATTGGTGAAATTGAGAATTGATCGTCTCTGTGCGTTGTTGTGCAGGGATGTCTGTGTCGTCCAGTCACAGTGGTAAATCGATGGTGTATCAGCGTCGCAGTGAATTGCCTGGTTGTCGGCACGAATCAATTACTGGTCCCGCAGTCACCAGTGGTAATTGTAGGGGTAGAGATGCAGACACTCCCACATGGACATACCACACACACGCATGCACACACACACACACACACACACACACACACACACACACACACACACACACACACACACACACAGAGAGAGACACAGACACAGGGAGACAGACATACATTACTTCATCCCACTCCTGGACACCTGGTATAGCTCTACATTACTACTAATATCAGTTAGTGACATAATATTAAATCCATACAGTCATGAATGACAGGGTGTAGGTCATTCATTTAAGGTTAATTTCAGATCACAATGTGTTATTAATTGATATCTAGGCTATAGTAAGGACATACTTTAACCTTGAGTTAAATGGCACAGTGTGATACTAATGGCTATCCCTCTGTGGTAATTCCTTTTGGTGTGTGTGTGTGTGTGGGTGGGTGGGTACGTGTGTTAATGAGAGGATCTTCTATGGTAATTCCAGAGGGTTTAATTGAATTCCTAGTGCTGTATCTAGGTCAAAGAGAATACAGGCCAAAGACATCCTGCAAATTCATCTCCTTATACTCTCCAGTACTACGGGACTGTCTCTCATGATCTCATCACTGTCGTGTTGGAGCTAGTACAGGTATTGAACAGCAGTAGTGTGGTTAGAGGGTGAGCACACTATTGAGGTTAGCAGATTACAGGTCCTAAATAGTGTCCTAACATTAGGATTTGCTTCTGTAATGGCACATTAGGACTGATCCTATCTTTGACACTTGAAATAAATAAGATAGGAGTGGCACTTAGCATGTTGTTCAGTACTGTGGTCCCTGATTCAGAGGTTTTCTCTTCTAATGGTCTCAGTTGTTCGCTCTCTCTCGTCGGTGACGAATGCTGTTGCCATGGTAACGCCGAGATGCCGCTCTGAGAGCAGAGGTGAGGCTTCACCCTGTTGGTCCATTCTACAGACACGCACATGCACGGACACACATACTCAAACACACACACACACACACACTCCATTAAGCACCCACTCATGATATCCAGGACATAGCTGGTTGGCTGGTTATAGTGATTTCCTCAGTGTATAACTTAAAAGGGGTATACAGTATTTTATTTTGACTGATTGACTAATACCTTGCAAATGGCCAGGTTCCGTTAGCACTTCTGCCACAAACTACATAGCTAGGGGTCTATGGGGAGGCTAGATATTTTTGCTCAAGTAAGCCATTTTGCTTTATTGTTGTTAGCTGTGGCGTGTAGATTATTGTACATTGCTGGCAAATAGCCGGCTATAAAATTAGGAATCCACTATCTTTTCACATTAGCATAACTTAAGCTCGTAAGCTAGCTGGCAAGCTTGGCTGAACCCCCAAAAACCTTTAAAATAAAGGGAGGCGCTGGTGGCACATTTGTGTGTGTGCCAAAATGGTTGGAAGTCAAGTGATTAAAAATACATATTTTTAAATTCAGTAGGTTGCTAGTTTTGTGCAATTTCCAGCAGAACTCCGGAATGGAATGCCCCTATAATGTAAGGATGCATTTCATGTGTGTGAATCACCCCCAACATTGTAAGAGAATAGAGGTAGATCAGGTTGCTAGGCATTTAGGAGCTTCTATTGTCTGGTGGAACAATCAAGCCCTGGAGAAGACACCCCTTGAACCTTACACACACACACACCATGAACCCAGCCAAGGGTCAGAGCTGGGAGAGAATGAGGGAGGCAAGGGTAGCAATAGGGAGATAGAAATTAGTAGGAGGGAAAAGGGCAAGAGAACAAGAGAGAGACAGAGAAAGACAGAGAAAGAAAGAGAGAGAGAAAGAAAGAGAGAGAGAAAGACAGAGAGAGAGAAAGACAGAGACAGAGAAAGACAGAGACAGAGAAAGACAGAGAGAGACAGAGAAAGACAGAGAGAGACAGAGAAAGACAGAGAAAGACAGAGAAAGACAGAGAAAGACAGAGAAAGACAGAGAAAGACAGAGAAAGACATAGAAAGACATAGAAAGACATAGAGAAAGACAGAGAAAGACATAGAGAAAGACAGAGAAAGACAGAGAAAGACAGAGAAAGACAGAGAAAGACAGAGAAAGACATAGAGAGACAGAGAAAGACAGAGAAAGACAGAGAGAGAGAAAGACAGAGAGACATAGAGAGAGAGAAAGACAGAGAGACATAGAGAGAGAGAAAGACAGAGAGACATAGAGAGAGAGAAAGACAGAGAGACATAGAGAGAGAGAAAGACAGAGAGACATAGAGAGAGAGAGAAAGACAGAAAGACATAGAGAGAGAGAAAGACAGAAAGACATAGAGAGAGAGAAAGACATAGAGAGAGAGAGAAAGACATAGAGAGAGAGAGAAAGACAGAGAGACATAGAGAGAGAGAGAAAGACAGAGAGACATAGAGAGAGAGAGAAAGACAGAGAGACATAGAGAGAGAGAAAGACAGAGAGACATAGAGAGAGAGAAAGACAGAGAGACATAGAGAGAGAGAAAGACAGAGAGACAGAGAGAGAGAGAAAGACAGAGAGACATAGAGAGAGAAAACTGACAGAGAGACATAGAGAGAGAGAGAGAAAGACAGAGAGACATAGAGAGAGAGAAAGACAGAGAGACATAGAGAGAGAGAAAGACAGAGAGACATAGAGAAGAGAAAGACAGAGAGACATAGAGAGAGAGAAAGACAGAGAGACATAGAGAGAGAAAAGACAGAGAGACATAGAGAGAGAGAAAGACAGAGAGACATAGAGAGAGAAAAGACAGAGAGACATAGAGAAAGAAAAGACAGAGAGACATAGAGAGAGAGAAAGACAGAAAGACATAGAGAGAGAGAGTCAAAGACAGAAAGACATAGAGAGAGAGAAAGACAGAAAGACATAGAGAGAGAGAAAGACAGAAAGACATAGAGAGAGAGAAAGACAGAAAGACATAGAGAGAGAAAGACAGAAAGACATAGAGAGAGAAAGACAGAAAGACATAGAGAGAGAAAGACAGAAAGACATAGAGAGAGAGAAAGACAGAAAGACATAGAGAGAGAGAAAGACAGAAAGACATAGAGAGAGAGAAAGACAGAAAGACAGAGAGAGAGAGAAAGACAGAAAGACAGAGAGAGAGAGAAAGACAGAAAGACATAGAGAGAGAGAGAGAGAAAGACAGAAAGACATAGAGAGAGAAAGACAGAAAGACATAGAGAGAGAGAGAGAGAAAGACAGAAAGACATAGAGAAAGACAGAAAGACATAGAGAAAGACAGAAAGACATAGAGAAAGACAGAAAGACAGAGAGAGAGAGAGAAAGACAGAGAGAGAGATAGAGAAAGACAGAGAGAGAGAGAGAGAGAAAGAGAGAGAGAGAGAGAGAGAGAGACAGACAGAGACAGACAGAGAGACAGAGACAGACAGAGAGACATAGAGAGAGAGATCTTACACCGTCACTGCACTAGAAGCTGCTGTGAAGAGCGACACACAGCGAGTTTGTCCTTTCCTCCTATGCGCCCCTCTGTGTCTGTGTGCGCGCGCGCGCCAGCAAGAGAGGACTCACACTCTTCTTCCAGTCTCCTCTGGTCTCGGGTCGAATCGAGAGCGTTGTAGTGGAAATACTGGGAATGATGAGGATGAGACATCATCCCTAACAGGATCTATTCATCTGGAATATAATATACTGACTGACTGGATCACTACCAGGATCTGACATGGAAGGACTGCTCTCTCCCATGAGGACCAGGGTAGGTGTGTGTGTGTGTGTGCGCTTGTTTGTTAGTTACCCGGGCTAATTTTACTAAATCAAAGCAAATCAGATGTTATTGGTCGAGGACACATATTTGCAGATGCTATCGCAGGTGCAGCAAAATGCTTATGTTTCTAGCTCCAACAGTGCTGTAATACCTACCAATACAGACAAATCCCAAAAATAAAAGTCAGGAATAACTATATATATACTGTATAAAGTATATATGTTTTTACCCACTATATGTACAGTACCAGTCAAAGGTTTGGACACACCTACTCATTCAAGGTGTTACGAATCCCTTTTGGCCCGACAGTCTAGGGGGGATGGTAATGAGACCCGTAACATAACTCATGCAAATTATTATTGTGACAAAGTAAAAGTGTGCACGAAATAACCACGACAACAGAAATCTACCGTCAAACTCTAGGTTTATTTATAAACACACGGTAATGGGGGGAGCAGGAAAAGGGGCTGAGCTGGACCCAAGAAAAGAAACAATAAGTATTCAAAAACACCCATAAGCTAGACTAGCCTACTTTAACAACAGCTAACTAACTAACCAAAAATACAGTGGGTGGTCCGCCCAGTTCTAACTAGTGTATTTAACAAAGTTCACCTACGGGTAGTGTATGCCCATGGGCGACTTGTCTTGGTTTCCCCTTTTCCCACCAGCAACAAACAAACACCATAACCAAAAACAATACTCACAGGTGATGACAAAGTGCTATGGAGGTGCTTAAACAAAAGAGAGGTTAAGACACAAAGCGAGAGTGAAACACAGAGACCTACAGACATGGCATTTACAGAGAGATTGAGCTAGAGATTGAGCTCTAGAACAAACAAATGATGGGGTTTTTAAACCATGGGGAAGGAACTGTGATAGGGTAGGAAATAGGAGGAGGTGTGTCTTCTGATTGATGATTGATTGTTGACTGATTGGGGAGTGATGGTTTTCACCTGTGAGGGGAGAAGGAGAGAAAAGAAACACACAGGATACACACACACACACAGGATAACTGTATCCGTAACACAAGGTTTATTTTTTATTTTTACTATGTTCTACATTGTAGAATAGTAGTGAAGACATCAAAACTATGAAATAACACATACGAAATCATGTAGTAACCAAAAAAGTGTTAAACAAATCCAAATATATTTTATATTTGAAATTCTTCAAAGTAGCCACCCTTTGCCTTGATGACAGCTTTGCACACTCTTGGCATTCTCTCAACCAGATTCATGAGGTAGTCACCTAGAATGCAAGTGGGACTTGTTAAAAGTTCATTTGTGGAATTTCTTTCCTTTTTAATGCATTTGAACAAATCAGTTGTGTTGTGACAACATAGGGGTGGTATATAAAAGATAGCCCTATTTGGTAAAAGACCAAGTTCTTATTGTGGCAAGAACAGTGAGTAAAAATGTAAACGTGATTAAAGTGACCAGTGTTCAATGACTATACACATGGGGCAGCAGTCTCTAAGGGACAGGGTAGAGTACCAGGCTATAACTATTTAACAGTCTGATGATGTGGAGATAGAAGCTGTTTCTCAGTCTCCCAGTCCCAGCCTTGATGTACCTGTACCGTCGCCACCTTGTCGATGGTAGCGGGGTGAACAAGCCGTGGTTCTGGAGGCTGAGGTCCTTGATGATCTTCTTTGCCTTCCTGTGACACTGTGTGCTGTAGATACCCTAGAGGGCAGGCAGTGTGCCCCCGGTGATGCATGGGCCTGACCACACCACCCTCTGGAGAGTCCTGCGGTTGTGCATGATGCAATTGCTGTGCCAGGCAGTGATACAGCCCGACAGGATGCTCTCGATGGTGCATCTGCAGAAGTTTTTGAGGGAGTTAGGGGCTAAGCCGAATTTCTTCAGCCTCCCGAGGTTGCGCTTTCACCACACTGTCTGTGTTAATGGACCATTTCAGGTTGAATGTTTTCACCCTTTTCACTGTGACCCCGTCGATGTGGATGTGGGCATGCTCTCTCTGCTGTCTCCTGAAGTCAACGATCAGCTCCTTCATTTTGTTGAAGTTGAAGGAGAGAATATTTTCCTGGCACCACTCCGCACCACTATGGTGATGATGAACTTGGAAAATTTGTTTACCGGGTTTGGTTGCCTTAACAATTTGGGTTCTCATGCTGCTGTCACCGTGGTGATGATAGAAGTCAGAGGGAAAGTTAATGGTTGCTGCCGTTGCTAGGGGCGATGGGCAGAATGTTGAAGAGGGGAGTCATACTGCTGTGAGAATTCAGGTTTACATGCTGTGTGTGTGTGTTTCAATCATAGCAGTTCCTATCTCTCTACTGTTCCATTTGTTCCATACAGTCTCTCTACTGTTCCATTTGTTCCATACAGAGTCTCTCTACTGTTCCATTTGTTCCATACAGAGTCTCTCTACTGTTCCATTTGTTCCATACAGAGTCTCTCTACTGTTCTATTTGTTCCATACAGAGTCTCTCTACTGTTCCATTTGTTCCATACAGAGTCTCTCTACTGTTCCATTTGTTCCATACAGTCTCTCTACTGTTCCATTTGTTCCATACAGAGTCTCTCTACTGTTCCATTTGTTCCATACAGAGTCTCTCTACTGTTCCATTTGTTCCATACAGTCTCTCTACTGTTCCATTTGTTCCATACAGTCTCTCTACTGTTCCATTTGTTCCATACAGTCTCTCTACTGTTCCATTTGTTCCATACAGAGTCTCTCTACTGTTCCATTTGTTCCATACAGTCTCTCTACTGTTCCATTTGTTCCATACAGTCTCTCTACTGTTCCATTTGTTCCATACAGTCTCTCTACTGTTCCATTTGTTCCATACAGAGTCTCTCTACTGTTCCATTTGTTCCATACAGAGTCTCTCTACTGTTCCATTTGTTCCATACAGTCTCTCCACTGTTCCATTTGTTCCATACAGAGTCTCTCTACTGTTCCATTTGTTCCATACAGTCTCTCCACTGTTCCATTTGTTCCATACAGAGTCTCTCTACTGTTCCATTTGTTCCATACAGAGTCTCTCTACTGTTCCATTTGTTCCATACAGTCTCTCTACTGTTCCATTTGTTCCATACAGAGTCTCTCTACTGTTCCATTTGTTCCATACAGAGTCTCTCTACTGTTCCATTTGTTCCATACAGTCTCTCCACTGTTCCATTTGTTCCATACAGAGTCTCTCTACTGTTCCATTTGTTCCATACAGAGTCTCTCTACTGTTCTATTTGTTCCATACAGAGTCTCTCTACTGTTCCATTTGTTCCATACAGAGTCTCTCTACTGTTCCATTTGTTCCATACAGTCTCTCTACTGTTCCATTTGTTCCATACAGAGTCTCTCTACTGTTCCATTTGTTCCATACAGTCTCTCTACTGTTCCATTTGTTCCATACAGTCTCTCTACTGTTCCATTTGTTCCATACAGTCTCTCTACTGTTCCATTTGTTCCATACAGTCTCTCTACTGTTCCATTTGTTCCATACAGTCTCTCTACTGTTCCATTTGTTCCATACAGAGTCTCTCTACTGTTCCATTTGTTCCATACAGTCTCTCTACTGTTCCATTTGTTCCATACAGTCTCTCTACTGTTCCATTTGTTCCATACAGTCTCTCTACTGTTCCATTTGTTCCATACAGAGTCTCTCTACTGTTCCATTTGTTCCATACAGAGTCTCTCTACTGTTCCATTTGTTCCATACAGTCTCTCCACTGTTCCATTTGTTCCATACAGAGTCTTTCTACTGTTCCATTTGTTCCATACAGTCTCTCCACTGTTCCATTTGTTCCATACAGAGTCTCTCTACTGTTCCATTTGTTCCATACAGAGTCTCTCTACTGTTCCATTTGTTCCATACAGTCTCTCTACTGTTCCATTTGTTCCATACAGAGTCTCTCTACTGTTCCATTTGTTCCATACAGAGTCTCTCTACTGTTCCATTTGTTCCATACAGTCTCTCCACTGTTCCATTTGTTCCATACAGAGTCTCTCTACTGTTCCATTTGTTCCATACAGTCTCTCTACTGTTCCATTTGTTCCATACAGAGTCTCTCTACTGTTCCATTTGTTCCATACAGAGTCTCTCTACTGTTCCATTTGTTCCATACAGTCTCTCTACTGTTCCATTTGTTCCATACAGAGTCTCTCTACTGTTCCATTTGTTCCATACAGAGTCTCTCTACTGTTCCATTTGTTCCATACAAAGTCTCTCTACTGTTCCATTTGTTCCATACAGTCTCTCTACTGTTCCATTTGTTCCATACAAAGTGAGAGAGGGAGATGGATTAAAATAAAGATAGAGGGTGTGTATGTGTTTTATTATCAGTGAGCCAATATGCTTTGCATATAGCATAACCTACCAGGTCTCACAATCTCCTGTCAGAATTAGACGTTCATCCATGTTTCTAAAAAACGGTCTAAGGCACTGCATTGCAGTGTGACTGCATTGCTTAGGTGTCACTACAGCCTTGGGTTCGATCCCAGGCTGTGTCACATGACCGGGAGACCCATGGGGCGGTGTAGAATTATCCCAGCATTGTCTGGGTTAGGGGAGGGTTTGACCAGCCGGGATTTCCTTGTCTCATTGTGGCTGGCCGGGCATCTGCAAGCTGACCTCGGTCGTCAGTTAAATGGTGTTTCCTCCGACACATTGGTGCAAACGGTGTGTCAAGAAGCAGTGCGGCTTGGCAGGGTCAGGTTTCGGGGGACACACGGCTCTCGACCTTTGCCTCTCCCTAGTCCGTAGGTGTGTTGCAGGGATGAGACAAGATCATAACTACCTACTGGATATGGGGAGAAAAAGGGGGCAAAAATATAAACATAAAACGTTTAATTTTGAACGGTTAAACACAAATCTCCAAAACAACTTTGGATCGCTGGATTTGAACTTGCAACCTTCAGAATCGAGGGCAGACGCTTACACCAATTCACCATCCAGAATGTCCTAGCAAAACTGAAACCTACTTGAAGGTAACAGCGCTCACTGTTGCCCATATTTCCCAGTTTCCACTTAATCTCCTGCCGTACTCAGACATGGATGGATGTGGAATACTGACTTGTATCACAGGTAACCTGGCTGAGCATAACATTTATAGGTACCCTGTGTACGTATGAGTGTGGTGTGAGTAAACATCATAGTATACAATAGAGATGGGGAAGGGCAGTGCTGCTGTAATAAATATGTATATGTTGTTGCTGCTGCTGCTATGACCAGATAAAATAGCATTCTACTATTATCATCAGGGATGGGAGGTGAAATGTTGCTCTCTGTTTGTCTGTTACAGTGTAGTGGTGATTAATGTCCATTGTTCAGTAAGATATGCACTGAATAGTCCTCTCTCTCTCTCACACACACACACACACACACACACACACACACACACACACACACACACACACACACACACACACACACACACACACACACACACACACACACACACACACACACACACACACACACACACACAATCCCAGTTATACAGTAGGCTGAAGGACTGTGTAGTTCTAATATCTCCTGGGAGAGGAGAGTTGGTAATTTAGACAGAATCCCCCTTCCCTTCACATCTCTACAGCCTTCTCTCCCTCCCCTCACCCCCTCTCTCCCTCCCCTCACCCCTCTCTCCCCTGTGCCCCCCCACACATATACACACACACCACCCCTCTACTCTCCAATATGTTAACAGTGTTCCACAGCCACACAGAGTGGTAAAGGTGTAAATCCAAGCTGTTGGCTATAAACTGTTGAGTGTGTAACAAAGTCAAGCTGGTTGCAGCATGTTGTCTCTTGCTTGAAAACCTCAGAGCATCAAGTGAGGACAACTATTATTTTCATGGACTTCTTAGACTATAAAATGAACACAGTGAGCACAGTGAGTTCCAAACCCATGTACGCACATCTGTGTGTGTGTGTGTGTGTGTGTGTGTGTGTGTGTGTGTGTGTGTGTGTGTGTGTGTGTGTGTGTGTGTGTGTGTGTGTGTGTGTGTGTGTGTGTGTGTGTGTGTGTGTGTGTGTGTGTGTGTGTGTGTGTGCGTGCATGCGTGTGTGTGTGTGTGTGGTAGAGTGAGTCTGATCTAATCCTCTCCACTCAACATGTTCACACCTGAATTCACGACCAGTGAGTTACAAACCAATTTTGAAGGGGTTTGTCCAATCAGGGTTTTCACACACTGCAACACTCATCCCCCTCTCCTCTCATCTCATTCCCCTTTACTCTCCTCCATCAATCCCCCTACATCAATGGTTCCAGACTGTCTCTCTCTCTCTCTACCCGCTCTCTCCCTTTCTCTCATTCTCTCTCTCTCACTCACTCTTTCTGTTTTGGCAGTCCATCTGATCTCTGTAATAGGTTTTTCCAGATCTCTCTGTGATCTGAGCCAAGTGGAGAGTTATTGGGTGGCTAGGAGGGCTAGGAGTGGTTTGGGGGATAACATTGGCCAGAGAGACTTGGCACATAGTCAACCGTAGCCATCTGTCTTTGTGTGTGCCACCCCCTCCACCCAGCCCTACTGTATCAATGCCATCTCCATATCAATCCCAGCCATGCCAAGCCAAACAGCCAAAGGGAGTTCCATGGATTTCATTGACTAGAGTGTCAGACATAATGACAGTTGTCTGCTAAAAGAAGGTCAGTGTTTCACACAGTATACTGTACATTTGAATGGGTTTGTGTCAGGTTACTCACATATGAACACATAGAAAGAGAATCTTTCCAATTCTGATTGGTACACTTCAACTCGATATATGTTACTTTAAACACTAAACAGTGTTAAAGAGACTGGTGGGAGTTGGGGTTGGTAGAGAGAGTAGAGACTGTATAGCCATTCCCAAGCCTAGGGGGTTGCACACATCACAATGAATGGATCTCCCGTTCTTCTACCGATCGTTCAGCGCGCTGTTGACGTCTGACTGCAGACATGTCAAATTGATTTGCACTCGGTTTGCAAGTACTCTTGACAGGCAAACGCTATCGGTGTGTTCGAGCCTATAGAGCTAAACTCTTTCTGAGACCGCAATTACCAGTGGCACTGTTATCTCTCTCCTTTTTCTTTCTCTCACTTTGTCTATCATGTCTCCCAATCTCTGATTTCTGTTCCCTTGATTATTTTTCTCTCTCCCTTTCTCTCTCCCTCCTTCTATCTCACTCTACCTCTCTCTCTTTTGTACATTCAATAGCCATGGTAGTAATGATGGTCAGTCAAGCATAACATTTGAATAAAACAAGCATCACTGGACTGTACTTGCATGCCTCTTTGTCTAGTTATATAGCTATGCAGAGATCAGAATGTCACACACAAACACAAACACAAACACAAACACCATCTCTGTCTCTTGTGGTATCATCTGTAGTGTGTAATGTATGCATGGAGGTCAGTAGAATAGTACGAAACGCAACAGCTTACTAGTCCTTACTAAAGAGAATGTGTGTGCGTGTGTGTGTGTGTGTGTGTGTGTGTGTGTGTGTGTGTGTGTGTGTGTGTCTGTGTGTGAACATGTACTGTATGTGTATCTGGTGTCCAGCTGTCTGTGTTTATACTAACAGATTGAGCCATTATAGGAACGGCCAAGGGCTGGAAGACACACGCATGCATGGACGGACGCACACACACACACACACACACACACACACACACACACACACACACACACACACACACACACACACACACACACACACACACACACACACACAGCCTCCAGCAGTCAAAATGACTCTCCTAGGCAGCCCATATAGCAGGCTGGCCTCAAGCATCATGTTTATTGCGCTCCCCTACTCTCTCCCTCTCGCCTCCTCTTTTCTCATTCCCATCCTCCTCCCTATGTCCATCCCTCTCCTCATCCCCCTCCCTTCCTCCATCCCTCCACCTGGTTCATTAGAGGGCAGACAGCAATCAGGATGGTTCAGGTTAAAAGAAGAGAAGGAAGAGAACAGAGAGAGAAAATGAGGTGAAGGAAGAATAGAGAGGGAGGTGGTCAGGCCAGGACCCCATAGAGCTGCCCGCCTCGCTGCCTGCTTGAATATAATTAGGAGAGAAAGGCATATCTAGAGAGGTCTGGCCTTACAAGAGGGGTGAGAGGTGGACTCCCTCGACAAACACACACACACACACACACACACACACACACACACACACACACACACACACACACACACACACACACACACACACACACACACACACACACACACACACACACACTGGCAGCAGGTAAAGGCTAGAGCGGACAGAGAGCAAACAACAGGCGGCCATATTGAAGGCAGAGCCAGGATACTCTGTCTCCCAGCTGTCACTACTGCTCTCAGACAGACCAGGGGGGATTGGCAGGTGGGGGCAGTCATCTATGATCTAATTTGTTATTATGTTTTAGGGTCTGGGGCAGGGACAGACATCTCTGGTCCTAGGGGGCCTTGGTGTCTGCTGGTTTGTTCTTCCTTTCAAATCAGCATTTGATTTAGAATTATTTTAGGGAACCAAGTGCCAGGCAAAAGAGAGAACCAGCAGACAGTCATGTGGTGGTGATGTCAGTGAGCTGTAGGAGGCCATGTAGACTGACTGACCCTCTGTACCTGTTTGATGCTGTCACTATGTGTCTCTGATCTGTCCTGGGCCTGTTATTGAAACAGTATGGCACTGCAGGTCGCACAAGCAAACAATCTCGGATCTCTAATGGGCCTGTGTGTGCCACAGAACAACAGAATGAGTGAACCAATGAAAAACATAATGTTAGAGGTTGTCATGGAAACACAGTGACCTAATTTTCTGCTTCATTGGCTGCCATCAGTTCTAGGGCTTTATATTATTTTCAGTGAGTGTGTATGTGTGTGTGTTGTGTGTGGGGGGGTTCAGGTTGTATGGGGGGGTAATGATTTAAAGTCATCCCTTGGCATGCATCTGAACGATGCATAAATACACACACACGGTTGTAACAAGTAGTGGATTAGTGTTGTCACCGGTGGGTCACCTCCCCAATAGAGCAGGTGTCATACACCACCCTATCTCACGATCTACATAGCCTGGACAGGCTATTACTTACTACACACACACACACACACACACACACACACACACACACACACACACACACACACACACACACACACACACACACACACACACACACACACACCTGCAGAAAGAGAATTATACCTTGCATAGGAAAGCAGCTTATCTCTCCCACTCACCTCATTTTCTGTTCATCCCTTATCTCCTTTCTTCAACCCCTTTTGACTCAATCCTCTCTTCTCTTCCTCCCATAACCCATCCTTTCCTACCTCCACTCAACCTTCCACCAATCACCCATTCTCATCCTCCCTGTCTCCATACCTTCCTCATCAAATCTTCAACTCTCTCTCTGCCTTCCTGTCCGTCACCCTCTCTCATCGCTCTCCTCACAACGTCTCCCATTACTCTATTCCTCCCTCACCCCATCACCCATCCCTCTACTCTCTTTCACCCTCATCAAATCCTCTCCTCTACCTCTCTCCTCCCTCCCCCTTTCCCCTACAGCTCTTCAACTCTTCACTCTGTATCTACGCCTCGTGAAATTTGATTGGTTGACCCCTAGCTGGTCTGGTGTCAGCACTGTCCTAGGGCCAGTGGAAGAGAGAGGTGTAGGTATGAGAGGGGGATTAGACACATCAGGGGGCTGTTAAAGGTGTTTTACCCCCACGGCTATGAATCCATACATTTCACCATCTGTCTGCCCATGCAGAGATGGTAGCATCTCCAAGGAAATGGAGGGATTGTTAGAATTCTAACTGCAGATCAACGTTATTTTAGGTTATTTTTCTTCCGAGCAGACACTGTTAAATATAACACATTTGAAGCTTGTAGTACTTGGAATATCTCCGAACAGTTTTAAGGGGCATAACAGTTGATCATTCTTTTGTGGTCCATTTCCCTTTGATCTTTGCATCTGGTGACACGGCCCTGACACAGGGGAAAGGCAGCAGCAAGAGCAATAAGATACATTTTCTGCTAGGAGGTTGCTAAACGTGCATGTAAGTATCAGAGAATAACGTTTCTCTGGTTTGGACAATGTTGATGTAGTGAGATCAAGTTGGTTACATGCACGTACACACACACAAAGTAGTGTATTTGCAGTGCACCTTTTCCTCTCTCAGTGTTCAGTTATTGTAATCCTTCTGCAGTGTCTGTGATATTAGCATACACTGCATTTGCAGCTGCAGTTTTTATGCTTAAGTGCACAAATGACTAATTCATGATTTACATACACTGCTGCTCAAGGATACGAAGGAGAAATCGAAGGAGAATAGCACACATCCAGAATAGTTCTCTCTCTCACACACACACACACACACACACACACACACACACACACACACACACACACACACACACACACACACACACACACACACACACACACATATGCACACACCCTACCACTACCCTCTACGTTTACCCATACATCTACACACATCTGTGAGAGCTGCACAACTACACATCAGACAGATGGACATACAATTGAATTCGGAAGTTTACATACACTTAGGTTGGAGTCATTAAAACTAGGTTTTCAACCACTCCACACATTTCTTGTAAACAAACTATAGTTTTAGCAATTCGGTTAGGACATCTACTTTGTGCATGACACAAGTCATTTTTCCAACAATTGTTTACAGACAGATTATTTCACATATAATTCACTGTATCACAATTCCAGTGGGTCAGAAGTTTACATACACTAAGTTGACTGTGCCTTTAAACAGCTTGGAAAACTCTAGAAAATAATGTCATGGCTTTAGAAGCTTCTAATTGACATAATTTGAGTCAAATGGAGGTGTACCTGTGGATGTATTTCAAGGCCTACCTTCAAACTCAGTGCCACTTTGCTTGACATCATGGAAAAATATAAAGACCTCCACCTCCATCAGCCAAGACCTCAGGGAAAAAAAAACTGTAGACCTACACAAGTCTGGTTCATCCTTGTGAAAAATTTCCAAACGCCTGAAGGTACCACGTTCATCTGTACAAACAATAGTACGCATGTATAACACCATGGGACCACGCAGCCGTCATACCGCTCAGGAAGGAGACGCGTTCTGTCTCCTAGAGATGAAGGTACTTTGGTGCAAAAATGCAAATCAATCCCAGAACAACAGCAAAGGACCTTGTGAAGATGCTGGAGGAAACAGGTACAAAAGTATCTATATCCACAGTAAAACGAGTCCTATATTGACATAACCTGAAAGGCCGCTCAGCAAGGAAGAAGCCACTGCTCTAAAACCACTATTAAAAAAAAGCCAGACTACGGTTTGCAACTGCACATGGTGACAAAGATCGTACTTTTTGAGGTCAGACATAGACAGTAGCAGTCAGGTCTAGACAGTAGAGGGCAGGCCTAGACAGTAGAGGTCAGGCCTAGACAGTATAGGTCAGGCCTAGACAGTAGAGGTCAGGCCTAGACAGTAGCAGTCAGGTCTAGACAGTAGAGGGCAGGCCTAGACAGTAGAGGTCAGGCCTAGACAGTAGAGGTCAGGCCTAGACAGTAGCAGTCAGGTCTAGACAGTAGAGGGCAGGCCTAGACAGTAGAGGTCAGGCCTAGACAGTAGCAGTCAGGTCTAGACAGTAGAGGGCAGGCCTAGACAGTAGAGGTCAGGCCTAGACAGTATAGGTCAGGCCTAGACAGTATAGGTCAGGCCTAGACAGTAGAGGTCAGGCCTAGACAGTAGTGGTCAGGCCTAGACAGTAGAGGTCAGGCCTAGACAGTAGAGGTCAGGCCTAGACAGTAGAGGTCAGGCCTAGACTGTAGTGGTCAGGCCTAGACAGTAGAGGGCAGGCCTAGACAGTAGCAGTCAGGTCTAGACAGTAGAGGGCAGGCCTAGACAGTAGAGGTCAGGCCTAGACAGTATAGGTCAGGCCTAGACAGTAGAGGTCAGGCCTAGACAGTAGTGGTCAGGCCTAGACAGTAGAGGTCAGGCCTAGACAGTAGAGGTCAGGCCTAGACTGTAGTGGTCAGGCCTAGACAGTAGTGGTCAGGCCTAGACAGTAGTGGTCAGGCCTAGATAGTGCCGGTCAGGCCTAAACAGTAGCAGTCACGCCTAGACAGTAGAGGCCAGGCCTAGACATTAGAGGCCAGGCCTAGACAGTAGAGGTCAGGCCTAGACGACACTAGAATGGTAGGCTTGATTACCAACAACGATGAGACGGCCTACAGAGAGGAGATGAGGGCCCTCGGAGTGTGGTGTCAGGAAAATAACCTCAAACTCAATGTCAACAAAACAAAGGAGATGATCGTGGACTTCAGGAAACAGCAGAGGGAGCACCCCCACTATCCACATTGACGGGACAGTAGTAGAGAAGGTTCCTCGGCATACACATCACGGACAAACTGAAATGGTCCACCCACACAGACAGCGTGGTGAAGAAGGCGCAACAGCGCCTCTTCAACCTCAGGAGGCTGAAGAAATTTGGCTTGTCACCAAAAACACTCACAAACTTTTACAGATGCACAATCGAGAGCCTCCTGTCGGGCTGTATCACCGCCTGGTACGGCAACTGCTCCGCCCACAACCGTAAGGCTCTCCAGAGGGTAGTGAGGTCTGCACAACGCATCACCGGGGGCAAACTACCTGCCCTCCAGGACACCTACATCACCCGATGTCACAGGAAGGCCAAAAAGATCATGAAGGACAACAACCACTCAAGCCACTGCCTGTTCACCCCGCTATCATCCAGAAGGCGAGGTCAGTACAGGTGCATCAAAGCAGGGACCGAGAGACTGAAAAACAGCTTCTATCTCAAGGCCATCAGACTGTTAAACAGCCATCACTAACATTGAGTGGCTGCTGCCAACATACTGTCTCAACTCTAGCCACTTTAATAATGAAAAATGGATGTAATAAATGTATCACTAGCCACTTTAAACAATGCCACTTTATATAATGTTTACATAACCTACATTACTCATCTCATATGTATATACTGTACTCTATACCATCTACTGCATCTTGCCTATGCTGTTCGGCCATCGCTCATTCATATATCTTTATGTACATATTCTTATTCATTCCTTTACACTTGTGTGTATGAGGTAGTTGTTGTGGAATTGTTAGATTACTACATTGCATGGTCGGAACTAGAAGCACAAGCATTTCGCTTCACTCACATTAACGTCTGCTAAGCATGTGTATGTAACAAATACAATTTGATTTGATTTTTGATAGTAGCGGTCAGGCCTAGACAATAGCGATCAGGCCTAGACAGTAGTGGTCAGGCCTAGATAATAGCGGTCAGGCCTAGACAGTACTGGTCAGGCCTAGATAGTACCGGTCAGGCCTAGACAGTAGTGGCCAGGCCTAGATAGTACTGGTAAGGCCTAGATGGTACCGGTCAGGCCTAGACAGTACTGGTCAGGCCTAGACAGTACTGGTCAGGCCTAGATGGTACCGGTCAGGCCTATAGTACCGGTCAGGCCTAGACAGTACTGGTCAGGCCTAGATGGTACCGGTCAGGCCTAGATAGTACTGGTCAGGCCTAGACAGTACTGGTCAGGCCTAGATAGTAGTGGTCAGGCCTAGACAGTAGCGGTGTGTATAACCCATATTACATCCTATGTGTTGTGATAATTGGGTTGCTTGCTTTATAGCCTGTTAGTTCATATACCTGGACACCGTGATATGTAAGAAGACACAGTGGCAGAATAAATTAAACCACACATTTATTTAATCACAAAAATAGTCCAGTGAATTCCACAAAGCATATTGCATGTACAGCAAGACGGTTACATGACCTACAGCAGGGTCAAGCAAGTTAATGTTTCCCACATTTTGGACCACTAAACAACTATTGATTTAGAACCACAGAGTTTCAGCAAGTCATAAAGAAAACAGGAGCTGCCGTCACTATTCCAGCACCATTTCAATCATATCACCTCTGCTTAGTCTAATGCAGTGACAACAAATATATAACAAAAACAATTTAGTCCAATCAACGTAAGCTAAATATGATGTGGCTGTCCATGGTTCTGATTTGTGTGTGTGTGCGTGTGCTTTCATGCAAGTAGAAAAATATGTTGACTCTCCCTACCTGTGGAGCAACGCCAATGCCATCCTTCTCTCTTTTATATTGACGAAACGGTCTACCACTGTCATACAGTATTTTTTGTTGTCCTAGGCTACCTGGCTATAACTCACTAGCCTAACGTCCATTCATGGGCAACGTTGAGCTAGTTAACATTAGCCTTCTACATCTAGCTACATATTGAACTTCCATCCTCTCAGGTCATGGGCACAACTGTCATGTTTATGTCTTGTCCCTGTGCTTTCTCTTCTCTTCGTTTCCCCCTGCTGGTCGTATTAGGTTACTATCTCTCTCTCTCTATCGTTCCGTTCCTGCTCCCAGCTGTTCCCCATTCTCCTAACGACCTCGTTTACTCTCTCACACCTGTCTCCTCTTTTGCCCTCTGATTAAGTCTCTATTTCTCTCTCTGTTTCTGCTTCTGTCCTTGTCGGATTCTTGTTTGCTTTGCCCTTGTTCCGTCCTGTCGTAATCTGCCTCTTCATCAGATGCTGCGTGTGAGCAGGTGTCTCTGTCCTCTACGGCCCGCGCCTACCCAGAGGGACCTGCAGTCTGTTGCCGCTAGCCCTGCAATTCTCCTCTACTACTAGAAGGGGGACTCTCCTGCAAAGATAGAGGATTTATGTTTTCCCTGTTTGGACATCTCCTGTAAAGATTGAGGATTTATGTTTTCCCTGTTTGGACATTAAAAGACTCTGTTTCTGTTGAATCGCTGTTGGGTCCTCACTCACCTGCATAACAGAAGAATCCGACCAAGAATGGACCCAGCGACTTCGGATCCTCTCTACTCAGCCGTCGAGATCCAGGGAGCGATGCTAGGCAGACACGAGCAGGAATTGTCTGCTGCTCGACATGCCGTTGAGACCCTGGCCGCCCAAGTCTCCGCCCTCTCGAAACATATTCACAATCTCCGCCTCGATCCACCGGCTACTTCCAGGGCTTCCGAGTCTCCGGGCCCAGAATTAATGACCCACCGTGTTACTCTGGGAGCCCACTGAATGCCGCTCGTTCCTCACCCAGTGTGATATTGTGTTCTCTCTCAGCCCAACACGTACTCCAGGGGTACAGCTCGTATCGCCTACGTCATATCTCTCCCTTACTGGACGGGCTCGTGAGTGGGGCACGGCAATCTGGGAGGCAAGGGCTGAGTGTACTAACCAGTATCAGAACTTTAAGGAGGAGATGATACGGGTTTTTGATCGTTCAGTTTTTGGGAAAGAAGCTTCCAGGGCCCTGTCTTCCCTATGTCAAGGTAATCGATCCATAACGGATTACTCTATAGAGTTTCGCACTCTTGCTGCCTCCAGTGACTGGAACGAGCCGGCGTTGCTCGCTCGTTTTCTGGAGGGTCTCCACGCGGGAGGTAAAGGATGAGATTCTCTCCCGGGAGGTTCCTTCCAGCGTGGATTCTTTGATTGAACTCGCTATTCGCATAGAACGACGGGTAGATCTTCGTCACCGAGCTCGTGGAAGAGAGCTCGCATTATCCGTTTCCCCCCTCTCCGCATCACTACCATCTTCCTCCACTGGCTCAGGTGCTGAGCCCATGCAGCTGGGGGGTATTCGCATCTCGACTAAGGAGAGGGAACGGAGAATCACCAACCGCCTCTGTCTCTATTGCGGTTCCGCTGGTCATTTTGTCATTTCATGTCCAGTAAAAGCCAGGGCTCATCAGTAAGCGGAGGGCTACTGGTGAGCGCTTCTACTCAGGTCTCTCCTTCAAGATCCTGTACTACCTTGTCGGTCCATCTACGCTGGACCGGTTCGGCAGCTTCCTGCAGTGCCTTGATAGACTCTGGGGCGGAGGGCTGTTTTATGGACGAAGCCTGGGCTCGGGAACATGACATTCCTCTCAGACAGTTAGGGGAGCCCACGGCCATGTTCGCCTTGGATGGTAGTCCTCTCCCCAGGATTCAGCGTGAAACGCTACCTTTAACCCTCACTGTCTCTGGTAATCATAGCGAAACCATTTCTTTTTTGATTTTTCGTTCACCTTTTACACCTGTTGTTTTGGGCCATCCCTGGCTAGTGTGTCATAATCCTTCTATTAATTGGTCTAGTAATTCTATCCTCTCCTGGAACGTCTCTTGTCATGTGAAATGTTTAATGTCTGCTATCCCTCCTGTTTCTTCTGCCCCCTCTTCACAGGAGGAGCCTGGTGATTTGACAGGGGTGCCGGAGGAATATCATGATCTGCGCACGGTCTTCAGTCGGTCCAGGGCCACCTCCCTTCCTCCTCACCGGTCGTATGATTGTAGTATAGATCTCCTGCTGCGAAGATTATTTGTCTGTAGCTCTCGACGCCGGTACCGTAGTCCCTTCCTCCTCGCCCGCCGGAGCGGGGGTTTTTTTTGTTAAGAAAAAGGACGGGACCCTGCGCCCCTGCGTGGATTATCGAGGGCTGAATGACATAACGGTTAAGAATCGTTATCCGCTTCCCCTTATGTCTTCAGCCTTCGAGATCCTGCAGGGAGCCAGGTTTTTCACTAAATTGGACCTTCGTAACGCTTACCATCTCGTGCGAATCAGGGAGGGGGACGAGTGGAAAACGGCGTTTATCACTCCGTTAGGGCACTTTGAATACCGGGTTCTGCCGTTCGGTCTCGCTAACGCTCCAGCTGTCTTTCAGGCATTAGTTAATGATGTACTGAGAGACATGCTGAACATCTTTGTTTTCGTTTACCTTGACGATATCCAGATTTTTTCACCGTCACTCCAGATTCATGTTCAGCACGTTCGACGTGTCCTCCAGCGCCTTTTAGAGAATTGTCTTTATGTGAAGGCTGAGAAGTGCGCCTTTCATGTCTCCTCCGTCACATTTCTCGGTTCTGTTATTTCCACTGAAGGCATTCAGATGGATTCCGCTAAGGTCCAAGCTGTCAGTGATTGGCCCGTCCCTAAGTCACGTGTCGAGCTGCAGCGCTTTCTCGGTTTCGCAAATTTCTATCATCGTTTCATTCGTAATTTCGGTCAGGTGGCAGCTCCTCTCACAGCCCTTACTTCTGTCAAGACGTGCTTTAAGTGGTCCGTTTCCGCCCAGGGAGCTTTTGATCTCCTCAAGAAGCGTTTTACATCCGCTCTTATCCTTGTTACACCTGACGTCTCTAGACAGTTCATTGTCGAGGTTGACGCGTCAGAGGTGGGCGTGGGAGCCATTCTGTCCCAGCGCTCCCATTCTAACGATAAGGTCCATCCTTGCGCGTATTTTTCTCATCGCCTGTCGCCGTCGGAACGTAACTATGATGTGGGAAACCGCGAACTGCTCGCCATCCGCTTAGCCCTAGGCGAATGGCGACAGTGGTTGGAGGGGCGACCGTTCCTTTGTCGTTTGGACTGACCATAAGAACCTTGAGTACATCCGTTCTGCCAAACGACTTAATGCGCGTCAGGCTCGTTGGGCGCTGTTTTTCGCTCGTTTCGAGTTCGTTATTTCTTATCGTCCGGGCTCAAAGAACACCAAGCCTGATGCTTTGTCCCGTCTCTTCAGTTCTTCAGTAGCCTCCACCGACCCCGAGGGGATTCTCCCTGAGGGGCGTGTTGTCGGGTTGACTGTCTGGGGAATTGAGAGGCAGGTAAAGCAAGCACTCACTCACACTCCGTCGCCGCGCTTGTCCTAGGAACCTTCTTTTTCGTTCCCGTTCCTACTCGTCTGGCCGTTCTTCAGTGGGCTCACTCTGCCAAGTTAGCCGGCCATCCCGGCGTTCGGGGTACGCTTGCTTCTATTCGCCAGCGTTTCTGGTGGCCCACTCAGGAGCGTGACACGCGTCGTTTCGTGGCTGCTTGTTCGGACTGCGCGCAGACTAAGTCCGGTAACTCTCCTCCTGCCGGCCGTCTCAGACTGCTTTCCATTCCCTCTCGACCGTGGTCTCACATCGCCTTAGACTTTATTACCGGTCTTCCTTCGTCAGCGGGGAAGACTGTTATTCTAACGGTTGTCGATAGGTTCTCTAAGGCGGCTCATTTTATTCCCCTCGCTAAGCTTCCTTCGTCTGCGACCGGGCTATCTCCTTTTCAGAGTAGCCTCGGGTACCAGCCTCCTCTGTTCTCGTCCCAGCTCGCCGAGTCCAGCGTCCCCTCCGCTCAGGCTTTTGTCCAACGTTGTGAGCGCACCTGGAAGAGGGTCAGGTCTGCACTTTGCCGTTATAGGGCGCAGACTGTGAGAGCCGCTAATAAGCGTAGGACTAAGAGTCCTAGGTATTGTCGCGGTCAGAGAGTATGGCTCTCCACTCGTAACCTTCCCCTTATGACAGCTTCTCGCAAGTTGACCCCGCGGTTCATTGGTCCGTTCCGTATTTCTCAGGTCGTTAATCCTGTCGCAGTGCGACTCCTTCTTCCGCGACATCTTCGTCGCGTCCACCCGGTCTTCCATGTCTCCTGTGTCAAGCCTTTTCTTCGCGCCGCCGTTCGTCTCCCCCCCCCCCCCTCCCGTCCTTGTCGAGGGCGCACCTATCTACAGGGTCCGGAAGATTATGGACATGCGTCCTCGGGGCCATGGTCATCAGTACCTAGTGGATTGGGAGGGTTACGGTCCTGAGGAGAGGAGTTGGGTTCCATCTCGGGACGTTCGCTGATCGATGATTTCCTCCGTTGCCGCCAGGTTTCCTCCTCGAGTGCGCCAGGAGGCGCTCGGTGAGTGGGGGTACTGTCATGTTATGTCTTGTCCCTGTGCTTTCTCTTCTCTTCGTTTCCCCCTGCTGGTCGTATTAGGTTACTATCTCTCTCTCTCTATCGTTCCGTTCCTGCTCCCAGCTGTTCCCCATTCTCCTAACGACCTCGTTTACTCTCTCACACCTGTCTCCTCTTTTGCCCTCTGATTAAGTCTCTATTTCTCTCTCTGTTTCTGCTTCTGTCCTTGTCGGATTCTTGTTTGCTTTGCCCTTGTTCCATCCTGTCGTAATCTGCCTCTTCATCAGATGCTGCGTGTGAGCAGGTGTCTCTGTCCTCTACGGCCCGCGCCTACCCAGAGGGACCTGCAGTCTGTTGCCGCTAGCCCTGCAATTCTCCTCTACTACTAGAAGGAGGACTCTCCTGCAAAGATAGAGGATTTATGTTTTCCCTGTTTGGACATCTCCTGTAAAGATTGAGGATTTATGTTTTCCCTGTTTGGACATTAAAAGACTCTGTTTCTGTTGAATCGCTGTTGGGTCCTCACTCACCTGCATAACAACAACAATGCTTGAATTTATGGTTAGATCAGAATTGCCATTATAATCATTGGCCAGTACAGAGAATGAAGTAAAACCACAAGTCCAAATCCCTATCTCCACCTATGGCTAATTTAGGAAAGGGACAATTTTAGCTAGCTAGCCAGCCACTGGAGGACAACAACATAAGGAGATGCAGCAACTCAAGTTTTTCTGTCAATGATGTGTGCTCTCAATGGGATTTGATAGGAGTGACGCCAAAATCAAACAGGACCATTAACAGTTGAGCTCGCTCATTTTAGCTCAATGCTGATTGGCACATTTTTTATGTATTTTTTTGTCTAGGAAGGCCAGATACTCACTGCCTTCCCTTGCCTTCATTGCTATGGGAGGCGAAATCATATACTCGTTTGAACCAGACATCATCAGATAGATGGCCTACACGTGGAGAGTCTGCGGGGCACTGTTTCACTCACTCAGATGCATTTTCCTGTGAGATCCATTCAGCCTCTTGCGAATTGAAGGAAAATGATGAAACGCAGAGAGATCAAAGATAAATAAATACGCTACCGTTCAAAAGTTTGGGGTCACTTAGAAATGTCCTTGTTTTTGAAAGAAAAACACTTTTTTGTCCATTAAAAAAACACTAAATTGATCAGAAATACAGTGTAGACATTGTTAATGTTGTAAATTACTATTGTAGCTGGAAATGGCTGTTTTTTATGGAATATCTATATAACTGTGCAGAGGTCCATTATCAGCAACCATCACTCCTGTGTTCCAATGGCACGTTGTGTTAGTTTATCATGTTAAAAGGCTAATTGATCATTCGAAAACCCTTTTGCAATTATGTTAGCACAGCTGAAAACTGCTACTGACTAAAGAAACAATAAAACTGGCCTTCTTTAGACTACTTGAGTATCTAGAGCATCAGCATTTGGGGTTTCGATTACAGGCTCAAAATGGCCAGTTCCTCTGTCCAGTGTCTGTGTTCTTTTGCCCATCTTAATTTTTTCTTTTTATTGGCCAGTCTGAGATATGGCTTTTTCTTTGCAACTCTGCCTATAATGCCAGCATCCCGGAGTCGCCTCTTTACTGTTGACGTTGATGAGATGCATAGAACTGACAAGGTTCAATGCATCTCTCGATGAACAAAACTTTCCAAAGATTAGGAGTCATGTTCAGAAGATGTTTGTAATGCCTGCGTCAACCTATGTATGTGAACAGACATTTTCAGTGATGAAATATAACAAGTCAAGGCAAAGATCATCTCTTACTGACTCTCACCTCTCAATAATCCTGTGCATAGCGACATCAGAAACTATACCTGACTTCACTACTCTAGTCAATGCCTATCAGAGACTTCACTCCTCACACTGATTGAGTAGTTTAAATGTAATGTTGAGCTCTCTCTTTTTCTTGTGTTTTTGTACGCGTTAACAAGAGTTCTGTCCGTGGTGCTGAATGCACAGTGTACTTTTCCCTCCGTGTAGTTCACTGCATGTTTAATAATGAAAATACTTACCAAAAGGAGAACATATATGTGGTTTATTTCTGTGCATGTTAAAAAAGTAAATTAAGTAACATCTGCCAACACAGTCATACACATGATGTATAATCCTGTATTATGATTCTGGCCTATGATATCAAAAATATATTCTAATGTGGCCCTCCATGGAAAATCATTTCCCAGGCCTGAGATAGATAGACCTCTAGATAATCATGCTGTAGATTCACTGTAATGATGTCTGACTTCATGTATGGTTCAAGTCATCAGGACAGACCTTTATGGAATGAAAACAGTACATCTTGTTGTGTCTTCCCAAGATTTGGCATTTTATATTTGTGTGTCCATGTGCGTACCTTGTAAATATCTTTTTATCTTTGTTCCTCTGAAGAGCCCTCTCCTCAGCAGCAGTTCTGGAGATGACCAGTAGAGTGTGCTGTTTAATGGGAATCACCTGTGATCAGCTCAGACTGTAATGAGCTGTGGCCCTGTGTCACTCTGTATAGTTCCCCTTTTGGCCCCAATAAACTTAGCCTTTTATTGGACATCTCTCCCCACATATCATATACACACTCACATGTATGCGCACCAACACACACACACACACACACACACACACACACACACACACACACACACACACACACACACACACACACACACACACACACACACACACGCACGCACGCACGCACAGACACACACAGACACACACAAACACACACCCTCTCCCCTCTCATCTGTCAACATCCTAACTCTATGACATGGCCACTAACGAGGGGGTTCTAGTGCATGTTTAATTGATGACCTCAGCCTGCCCCTCCCGCTGTCAAATTGCAGCATATGCTGTTGGCCAGTGAGAGAGGGAGGAAAAGAGAGAGAGAGAGAGAAGGTGAGAGAGAAAAGGGGAATGAGAAGGAGAGAGAGTGTATGCAGCATGTGTTATAGGCAGTATGTGAAATAATAATGGCAGGGTGTGTTAGTGACAGATTGACAGGCCTGTAAACGTCTTCTGTTTCCTGGAGAGACCTTTACACTGGACTTAACCCCTGGCTCCTCCCTCTCTACTACCTCTGACCCCTCCTCCCTGTTCCTCGTTGATCCTCCCCTTGCCTCTCTGTCTACCTCTTTTCCCCGTGTTCCTCTCTCTGCTCTGCCCCTCTAGCCCCCTATCATTCACTCCCTGTCGCCCATACCATACCCCATGATGAGGAGAAACGGACATCCAGACGTACTGTAGATGGGACAGGACTGGCCCTAGGGGGAGAGTGACTCCCCCTCTCTCTTCTCCCCCTCCCTCAGTGTCACTTCAAAGGGAATTTGTCTCCCCTGCCTCTGTTACTGCCTATCATTGGAACAAAAGGAGAACCCCTCCTCAGGTAATGTCAGGACAATGGTTTCAGTACAGCAGGGTAACGTTACTGGTCCCATCTGGACTGTAGTACGACTGCCTGGGGTGGGGGAGGGGTGTAGCAGTCAGCAGGGTGTGGGTTGGCCAACCACAGTCTTGAAGGGCAGATGGGCAGTAGATAGATATTTGTAAAATGGAACGATGGATGTGGTTGTGATGATCCATGTGTGGAGTGGGGTAGGGTGGGTTGGGGGGCTGCATACTCTCACTGAGCTGTACTGCTGGGATGCATGGGGTACAGATACACAAGCTTTATAGGGGGGTAGTGAGATCACAATTACTAATTATCTCTGGGGGGGGGGGGGGGTTATATGACTGTGTGTGCAGTGTGGGCCTGAGAGAGGTGTTGGTAGAATTTTGATGGAGAAAATGAAGGTCCATTGTATTCCTCAATTCTATTCTGCCTAGAGTGATTCTGAGGGGCATTACAAGGCGCAGTATGACAGTGACAGTGATAGTGGTTGTGGCAGTATGACATCCAACAGATCCATGCAGAAAGATGGAGGAACAATATGAATCGAGGTCAGAATCTTTCTCTCTCCCTCCTGTGTTAACTGTGTTCTCCCATGTTCCCCTGGACCCCTGGGGTTAGCATCATGTTTACTCCATTTCCCTCTCCCTCCTGTGTTAACTGTGTTCTCCCATGTTCCCCTGGACCCCTGGGGTTAGCATCATGTTTACTCCATTTCTCTCTCCCTCCTGTGTTAACTGTGTTCTCCCATGTTCCCCTGGACCCCTGGGGTTAGCATCATGTTTACTCCATTTCCCTCTCCCTCCTGTGTTAACTGTGTTCTCCCATGTTCCCCTGGACCCCTGGGGTTAGCATCATGTTTACTCCATTTCCCTCTCCCTCCTGTGTTAACTGTGTTCTCCCATGTTTTCCTGGACCCCTGGGGTTAGCATCATGTTTACTCCATTTCCCTCTCCCTCCTGTGTTAACTGTGTTCTCCCATGTTCCCCTGGACCCCTGGGGTTAGCATCATGTTTACTCCATTTCCCTCTCCCTCCTGTGTTAACTGTGTTCTCCCATGTTTCCCTGGACCCCTGGGGTTAGCATCATGTTTACTCCATTTCTCTCTCCCTCCTGTGTTAACTGTGTTCTCCCATGTTCTCCTGGACCCCTGGGGTTAGCATCATGTTTACTCCATTTCCCTCTCCCTCCTGTGTTAACTGTGTTCTCCCATGTTCCCCTGGACCCCTGGGGTTAGCATCATGTTTACTCCACTTCCCTCTCCCTCCTGTGTTAACTGTGTTCTCCCATGTTCCCCTGGACCCCTGGGGTTAGCATCATGTTTACTCAATTTCCCTCTCCCTCCTGTGTTAACTGTGTTCTCCCATGTTCTCCTGGACCCCTGGGGTTAGCATCATGTTTACTCCATTTCCCTCTCCCTCCTGTGTTAACTGTGTTCTCCCATGTTCTCCTGGACCCCTGGGGTTAGCATCATGTTTACTCCATTTCCCTCTCCCTCCTGTGTTAACTGTGTTCTCCCATGTTCTCATGGACCCCTGGGGTTAGCATCATGTTTACTCCATTTCCCTCTCCCTCCTGTGTTAACTGTGTTCTCCCATGTTCCCCTGGACCCCTGGGGTTAGCATCATGTTTACTCCATTTCCCTCCCCCTCCTGTGTTAACTGTGTTCTCCCATGTTCCCCTGGACCCCTGGGGTTAGCATCATGTTTACTCCATTTCCCTCTCCCTCCTGTGTTAACTGTGTTCTCCCATGTTCTCCTGGACCCCTGGGGTTAGCATCATGTTTACTCCATTTCCCTCTCCCTCCTGTGTTAACTGTGTTCTCCCATGTTCCCCTGGACCCCTGGGGTTAGCATCATGTTTACTCCATTTCTCTCTCCCTCCTGTGTTAACTGTGTTCTCCCATGTTCTCCTGGACCCCTGGGGTTAGCATCATGTTTACTCCATTTCCCTCTCCGTCCTGTGTTAACTTTGTTCTCCCATGTTCCCCTGGACCCCTGGGGTTAGCATCATGTTTACTCCATTTCTCTCTCCCTCCTGTGTTAACTGTGTTCTCCCATGTTCCCCTGGACCCCTGGGGTTAGCATCATGTTTACTCCATTTCCCTCTCCCTCCTGTGTTAACTGTGTTCTCCCATGTTCCCCTGGACCCCTGGGGTTAGCATCATGTTTACTCCATTTCCCTCTCCCTCCTGTGTTAACTGTGTTCTCCCATGTTCTCCTGGACCCCTGGGGTTAGCATCATGTTTACTCCATTTCCCTCTCCCTCCTGTGTTAACTGTGTTCTCCCATGTTCTCATGGACCCCTGGGGTTAGCATCATGTTTACTCCATTTCCTTCTCCCTCCTGTGTTAACTGTGTTCTCCCATGTTCCCCTGGACCCCTGGGGTTAGCATCATGTTTACTCCATTTCCCTCTCCCTCCTGTGTTAACTGTGTTCTCCCATGTTCCCCTGGACCCCTGGGGTTAGCATCATGTTTACTCCATTTCCCTCTCCCTCCTGTGTTAACTGTGTTCTCCCATGTTCCCTGGACCCCTGGGGTTAGCATCATGTTTACTCCATTTCCCTCTCCCTCCTGTGTTAACTGTGTTCTCCCATGTTCTCCTGGACCCCTGGGGTTAGCATCATGTTTACTCCATTTCCCTCTCCCTCCTGTGTTAACTGTGTTCTCCCATGTTCCCCTGGACCCCTGGGGTTAGCATCATGTTTACTCCATTTCTCTCTCCCTCCTGTGTTAACTGTGTTCTCCCATGTTCTCCTGGACCCCTGGGGTTAGCATCATGTTTACTCCATTTCCCTCTCCATCCTGTGTTAACTGTGTTCTCCCATGTTCTCCTGGACCCCTGGGGTTAGCATCATGTTTACTCCATTTCCCTCTCCGTCCTGTGTTAACTGTGTTCTCCCATGTTCTCCTGGACCCCTGGGGTTAGCATCATGTTTACTCCATTTCCCTCTCCATCCTGTGTTAACTGTGTTCTCCCATGTTCTCCTGGACCCCTGGGGTTAGCATCATGTTTACTCCATTTCCCTCTCCGTCCTGTGTTAACTGTGTTCTCCCATGTTCTCCTGGACCCCTTGGGGTTAGCATCATGTTTACTCCATTTCTCTCTATGATTTAGCCCGTCTAAATTAAATATGGATTAAATATGTCATATTTGCATCAAACATTTAACCACTTAACATGCGTTTCAAGTTTGGGCCCGGGGTGTGTCCTGTGGGGTGTGTGTGTGTGTGTGTGTGTGTGTGTGTGTGTGTGTGTGTGTGTGTGTGTGTGTGTGTGTGTGTGTGTGTGTGTGTGTGTGTGTGTGTGTGTGCGTGCGTGCGTGCGTGCGTGCGTGCGTGCGTGCGTGTGTGTGCGTGGGTGGGTGGGTATAAGGAGAAAGTGGACCAAGTTTACTGGGGCAAAAAAATGCTGGAGCGTGAATTACTTTGGTGTCTTTCTAGAAGCTTCCGAAGGATGCCTCCGTCGCACTCTGTCTGCTCACTGCCTTACACTCACACTAGTGAGAGTTGTGCTTGTGTGTATATAGGACAGACAAAGACACGGTCTGGTTATCGCTGATCGAGTTAGAAAAGGTGGATGCGTATGTTGGTGTGCATAGTTCTTATAGCAATCATGTGTGTGTATCACAGGAGGTTGGTGGCACCTTAATTGCGAAGGACGGGCTTGTGGTAATGGCTGGAGCAGAATAGGTGGAATGGTATCACATACAGTACCAGTCAAAAGTTTGGACACACCTACTCATTCAAGGGTTTTTCGTTATTTGTACTATTTTCTACTTTGTAGAATCATAGTGAAGACATCAAAACTATGAAATAACACATAGGGAATCGTGTAATAGCCAAAAGTGTGTTAAACTAATATATATTTTATATTGTTCAAAGCAGCCCCCCTTTGCCTTGATGACAGCTTTGCACACTCTTGGCATTATCTCAACCAGCTTCACCTGGAATTATTTTCCAACAGTCTTGAAGGAGTTCCCACATATGCTGAGCACTGGCTGCTTTTCCTTCACTCTGAGGTCCAACTCATCACAAACCATCTCAATTTATCAGGTACCAAGGTAAGACCCAAGTGCAGACTGTGTGAAGTAACAATGTTTATTGTAACAATAGTGGCAGGCAAATGACAGATCAAGTCTGGCAGTGGTCGATAATTCAGAGTAGAGGCCAAGGTACAGGACGGCAGGCAGGCTCAGGGTCGGGTCATGCAGATTGGTCAAGCAGGCGGGTACAGGGTCAGGACAGGCAAGAGTCAAAAACCAGGAGGACGAGAAAAGATAGAATGGAAAGAGCAGGAGCTGAGACACAAAACGCTGGTAGGCTTGAACAAACAAGACGAAATGGCAACAGACAGACAGAAAACACAGCTATAAATACCCAGATAATGGAGAAGACGGTTGACACCTGGAGGGGGTGGAGACAAACACAAGGACAGGTGAAACAGATCAGGGTGTGACACACTTAGGTTGAGGTCAGATGAATGTGGAGGCAAGGTCATCTTATGCAGCACTCCATAACTCTCCTTCTTGGTCAAATAGCCCTTACACAGCCTGGGGATGTGTTGGGTCATTGTCCTGTTGAAAAACAAACGATAAACCCACTAAGCACATACCAGATGGGATGGCGTATCGCTGCAGAATGCTGTGGTAGCCATGCTAGTTAAGTGTGCCTTGAATTCTAAAAAAATCATCACAGACAGTGTCACCAGCAAAGCACCCCCACACCATCACACCTCATCCTCCATGCTACACGGTGGGAACCACATATGGGGAGATCATCCGTTCACCTACTCTGCATCTCACAAAGACACCAAAAATCTCAAATTTGGACTCATCAGACCAAAGGACAGATTTCCACCAGTCTAATGTCCATTGCTTGTGTTTCTTGGCCAAAGACAGTCTCTTCTTCTTATTGGTGTCCTTTAATAGTGGTTTCTTTGCAGCAATTTGACCATGAAGGCCTGATTCACACAGTCTCCTTTCAACAGTTGATGTGAGTAGAGTAGAGATGTGTTTGTTACATGAACTCTGTGAAGAATGTATTTGGGCTGCAATTTCTGAGATGCAGTTAACTCTAATGAACTAATCCTCTGCAGCAGAGGTAACTGGGTCTTCCTTTCCTTCCTGTCGCTGTCCTAATGAGAGCCAGTTTCATCATAGAGCTTCATGGTTTTTGCGACTGTACTTGAAGAAACTTTCAAAGTTCTTGAAATTTTCCGCATTGACTGACCTTCATGTCTTAAAGTAACGGACTGTCGTTTCTCTTTGCTTATTTGAGCTGTTCTTGCCATAATATGGACTTGGTCTTTTACAAAATAGGGTTATCTTCTGTATACCACCACTACCTTGTCACAACACAAATGATAGCTCAAATGCATTAAGCAGGAAAGAAATTCCACAAATTAACTTTTAACAAGGCACACCTGTTAATTGAAATGCATTCTAGGTGACTACCTCATGAATCTGGTTAAGAGAATGCAAAGAGCGTGCACAGCTGTCATCGGGGCAAAGGGAGGATACTTTGAAGAATCTCAAATATAAAACTTTTTTGGTTACTACATGATTCTACACGTGTTATTTCATAGTAGAAAATAGTAATACATTTTTTTTTAAACTTGAATGAGTAAGTATGTCCAAAACGTTTGACTGGTACTGTAAATCAAACACATGGTTTCCAGACATTATTATGAGCCATCCTCCCCTCGGCAGCCTCCACTGGTGTGTGTGCGTACGTGCACGTGTCTGTGTGACTTCATACCAAGGTGACCTCCACTGGTGTGTGTGTGCATACGTGCACGTGTCTGTTTGACTTCATACCAAAGTGACCTCCACTGCTGCAGGGATGACATAGAGAGGGAGGGGACCTCACCCTCCTCTCCTCTTAGGACAAAGGACTATAACCTTCTACACACACACACACACACACACACACACACACACATCGACAAAGGATTGCTGCAGAGGATGATTCAGCAGAAACACTGTGAGTCTGCACTTCCTGGTTCTCCTTCATCATCACTGGCAACCATGACCCATCCCCTGTCTTCCTCCCTTCTCCCACTGCCCCTCCATAGATAGAGGTGATACACATATAGATTTTCAAAAGGTTCTCTCAACTTTCATTGGTCTTGATCAGAGGTTTGTGCCTTATAAATGAAACATGCACACTTAATACCTCTATTTTCAGAAGCATGTAGCATCTTGCAATAGCTGATTCAAGAAGATACATACCACTTTTTACGTTTCTTAGAAAATCCCTTTGAACGTGTGTGTGTGTCCGCATCAGGGCAGCAGACTGTAACCCCTACTGACCCAAAATGTGATTATCAGTAAACCTTTAGACCTGGAGACACTAAGAGGCTTTAAACTGAAGACGGGAATAGATAAGGCTGTTTGCTCTCCCTTCCGAACACCACACTGGCTCCATAATGTGTAGGTGCAGAGGGTAGACCTGCGTGCTGACGTTAAACTCCCCTAGACGTGTCCTGGTTTGATTGACAAATCCTCCCTCTCTGTAGTAGCGAAGCTATGACACACACACACACTACCCTCCAGAACTCAGTCAGACTCAGCAGAACAGAGTCACTGGATCACACCAAATCATCCGACCGGTGCTGACCAGTACTGACCGGTACTGACCCGTCATCAACATGGCCTGATTCAGGCTTTGGGTTGCCAGCCAGAATTCTGATCTGACCCAGAACATTTAGTCAGTCACTTTTAGTTAGTCTGCTCCCTAGAATACTGAGGCCACTGTGGCAGTAAGAGGAACATTGAGAACACTTATTTCTGAATGGCAGAAGACTGGGTGATGGATAGATCTTAGAGACTAAAACTCTACAATTCCACATGGACCCAGTGGACTGGACACTGGTCATCAGTGTTATGGTTATGACTGGATTGCAGCATGACCAACGCTGACTCCTGAATGGGAGAAGAATGGGAGACAGAGATAGATCTGGTAGACTGGACACGGTGCTGCTACAACATGTTCCTGCTCAAGGTAAGAGGCAGCTACTAATAGAGGTTCTGGTCTAGACAGTTTCATTCCATCATATGGTTCTTAAATATAGCAAATTGCTAAAATAGCATGATGCTGACATTCCTTTACTGAGACCCGAGGTACTGATTCCTCGGCCATGCAAAGACCTGAGGTACTGATAACTCGGCCATGCAAAGACCTGAGGTACTGAAGCCTCGGCCATGCAAAGACCTGAGGTACTGATGCCTCGGCCAAGCAAAGACAGGGTTCTGGTGCAGTAATACTGTAGCTAGCTTGGTTGTTGTTAGTGTTGTTGTGAAAGTCTGGCTTGTGCCATGATAGAGATGGACCGAGTCAATTAAACACATGATAACGTGTACTGTTAGCTTTTGCTAAACTTGAAAAGGGGAAGTTGAGGAGTGGTAGAGGGAGATAAGGAATAGTGAGAAGGAGGTAGAGGGGAGGGTAGAGGGAGAGATTAATGAGGAGAAGGAGGTAGAGGAGTGGTAGAGGAGAGATGAACGGATCTGCTGTGTGAAGATGTACAGTATAACATATAACATTAGTCTTTGGTATAGGTGGGTTCTGTTGATATGAACACCTCATCATATTGGGTTTGTGTTCTTACACATTTAAGTGTGAATGTCTGAGTAGATATGTAGGTCTGTGTGAGTGACGCTAAGTGATGCTTACTGAGAGAAGAGAGAAGTGTTATCTGTAGAACATGCTGTACTCTCTCTCACTACTGTCACTCACACTCAGTGGATTACACACAAACCTGACATAAACCATGAATTTGACAGACCTCTTTCGTAGGTGGTCTAAAGAGTGTGTGTATCTGCGCACGTGATTGTGTCACCCCAGGTCAAGTTGTTGTGTGTCCATCCTGTAATAGGGGGCTAAAGTCTTCTCTAATCTGTCTCATAAACTGGCTAACTAATACTTGATGAACCACTCAATGCTACAACTCTCCACATGCAGGCCAACTTATTACATGTGTAATGAGAGATTCCATGTCCATCTCCCCATGTTAAGGCATATGGATAATGGTATCATGGAGAGTATTGTTATTGGGTTATTATTGGTGGGCTATGATGAATGAGAAGAAGGAAGTAGAGGAGTGGTAGAGGGAGAGATGAATGAGGAGAAGGAAGTAGAGGAGTGGTAGAGGGAGAGATGAGTGAGGAGAAGGAAGTAGAGGAGTGGTAGAGGGAGAGATGAGTGAGGAGAAGGAAGTAGAGGAGTGGTAGAGGGAGATATGAATGAGGAGAAGGAGGTAGAGGAGTGGTAGAGGGAGAGATGAATGAGGAGAAGGAGGTAGAGGAGTGGTAGAGGGAGAGATGAATGAGGAGAAGGAGGTAGATGAGTGGTAGAGGGAGAGATGAATGAGGAGAAGCAAGTAGAGGAGTGGTAGAGGGAGAGATGAGTGAAGAGAAGGAAGTATAGGAGTGGTAGAGGGAGAGATGAATGAGGAGAAGGAAGTAGAGGAGTGGTAGAGGGAGAGATGAGTGAGGAGAAGGAAGTATATGAGTGGTAGAGGGAGAGATGAATGAGGAGAAGGAAGTAGAGGAGTGGTAGAGGGAGAGATGAGTGAGGAGAAGGAAGTAGAGGAGTGGTAGAGGGAGAGATTAATGAGGAGAAGGAAGTAGAGGAGTGGTAGAGGGAGAGATTAATGAGGAGAAGGAAGTAGAGGAGTGGTAGAGGGAGAGATGGGTGAGAAGGAAGTAGAGGAGTGGTAGAGGGAGAGATGAATGAGGAGAAGGAAGTTGAGGAGTGGTAGAGGGAGATATGAATGAGGAGAAGGAGGTAGAGGAGTGGTAGAGGGAGAGATTAATGAGGAGAAGGAGGTAGAGGAGTGGTAGAGGGAGAGATGAATGAGGAGAAGGAAGTAGAGGGAGAGATGAGTGAGGAGAAGGAAGTAGAGGAGTGGTAGAGGGAGATATGAATGAGGAGAAGGAGGTAGAGGAGTGGTAGAGGGAGAGATGAATGAGGAGAAGGAAGTAGAGGAGTGGTAGAGGGAGAGATGAGTGAGGAGAAGGAAGTATAGGAGTGGTAGAGGGAGAGATGAATGAGGAGAAGGAAGTAGAGGAGTGGTAGAGGGAGAGATGAGTGAGGAGAAGGAAGTAGAGGAGTGGTAGAGGGAGAGATGAATGAGGAGAAGGAAGTAGAGGAGTGGTAGAGGGACAGTTGAGTGAGGAGAAGGAAGTAGAGGAGTGGTAGAGGGAGATGTGAATGAGGAGAAGGAGGTAGAGGAGTGGTAGAGGGAGAGATGAATGAGGAGAAGGAGGTAGAGGAGTGGTAGAGGGAGAGATGAATGAGGAGAAGCAAGTAGAGGAGTGGTAGAGGGAGAGATGAGTGAGGAGAAGGAAGTATAGGAGTGGTAGAGGGAGAGATGAATGAGGAGAAGGAAGTAGAGGAGTGGTAGAGGGAGAGATGAGTGAGGAGAAGGAAGTATAGGAGTGGTAGAGGGAGAGATGAATGAGGAGAAGGAAGTAGAGGAGTGGTAGAGGGAGAGATGAGTGAGGAGAAGGAAGTAGAGGAGTGGTAGAGGGAGAGATGAATGAGCAGAAGGAAGTAGAGGAGTGGTAGAGGGAGAGATTAATGAGGAGAAGGAAGTAGAGGAGTGGTAGAGGGAGAGATGGGTGAGAAGGAAGTAGAGGAGCGGTAGAGGGAGAGATGAATGAGGAGAAGGAAGTAGAGGAGTGGTGGAGGGAGAGATGAATGAGCAGAAGGAAGTAGAGGAGTGGTAGAGGGAGATATGAATGAGGAGAAGGAGGTAGAGGAGTGGTAGAGGGAGAGATGAATGAGCAGAAGGAAGTAGAGGAGTGGTAGAGGGAGATATGAATGAGGAGAAGGAGGTAGAGGAGTGGTAGAGGGAGAGATTAATGAGGAGAAGGAGGTAGAGGAGTGGTAGAGGGAGAGATGAATGAGGAGAAGGAAGTAGAGGAGTGGTAGAGGGAGATATGAATGAGGAGAAGGAGGTAGAGGAGTGGTAGAGGGAGAGATGAATGAGGAGAAGGAAGTAGAGGAGTGGTAGAGGGAGAGATGAGTGAGGAGAAGGAAGTAGAGGAGTGGTAGAGGGAGAGATGAGTGAGTAGAAGGAAGTAGAGGAGTGGTAGAGGGAGATATGAATGAGGAGAAGGAGGTAGAGGAGTGGTAGAGGGAGAGATTAATGAGGAGAAGGAGGTAGAGGAATGGTAGAGGGAGAGATGAATGAGGAGAAGGAAGTAGAGGAGAAGGATGAGTGAGGAGAAGGAAGTAGAGGAGTGGTAGAGGGAGATGAATGAGGAGAAGGAGGTAGAGGAGTGGTAGAGGGAGAGATGAGTGAGGAGAAGGAAGTAGAGGAGTGGTAGAGGGAGATGAATGAGGAGAGGAAGAGATGAATGAGATGAATGAGGAGAAGGAAGTAGAGGAGTGGTAGAGGGAGAGATGAATGAGGAGAAGGAAGTAGAGGAGTGGTAGAGGGAGAGATGAATGAGGAGAAGGAAGTAGAGGAGTGGTAGAGGGAGAGATGAATGAGGAGAAGGAAGTAGAGGAGTGGTAGAGGGAGAGATGAATGAGGAGAAGGAAGTAGAGGAGTGGTAGAGGGAGAGATGAATGAGGAGAAGGAAGTAGAGGAGTGGTAGAGGGAGAGATGAATGAGGAGAAGGAAGTAGTAGAGGAGTGGTAGAGGGAGAGATGAATGAGGAGAAGGAGAGGAGGAGTGGTAGAGGGAGAGATGAGTGAGGAGAAGGAAGTATAGGAGTGGTAGAGGGAGAGATGAATGAGGAGAAGGAAGTAGAGGAGTGGTAGAGGGTGAGTAGGAGGGAGAGATGAATGAGGAGAAGGAAGAAGTGGTAGAGGGAGAGATGAGTAGAGGGAGAGATGAATGAGGAGAAGAGGGAAGATGAGAGGAGTGGTAGAGGGAGAGATGAATGAGGAGAAGGAAGTGAGGAGAAGGAAGTAGAGGAGTGGTAGAGGGAGAGATGAATGAGGAGAAGGAAGTAGAGGAGTGGTAGAGGGAGAGATGAATGAGGAGAAGGAGGTAGAGGAGTGGTAGAGGGAGAGATGAATGAGGAGAAGGAAGTAGAGGGAGAGATGAGTGAGGAGAAGGAAGTAGAGGAGTGGTAGAGGGAGATATGAATGAGGAGAAGGAGGTAGAGGAGTGGTAGAGGGAGAGATGAATGAGGAGAAGGAAGTAGAGGAGTGGTAGAGGGAGAGATGAGTGAGGAGAAGGAAGTAGAGGAGTGGTAGAGGGAGAGATGAATGAGGAGAAGGAAGTAGAGGAGTGGTAGAGGGAGAGATGAATGAGGAGAAGGAGGTAGAGGAGTGGTAGAGGGAGAGATGAATGAGGAGAAGGAAGTAGAGGAGTGGTAGAGGGAGAGATGAGTGAGGAGAAGGAAGTAGAGGAGTGGTAGAGGGAGAGATGAATGAGGAGAAGGAAGTAGAGGAGTGGTAGAGGGAGAGATGAATGAGGAGAAGGAGGTAGAGGAGTGGTAGAGGGAGAGATGAATGAGGAGAAGGAAGTAGAGGAGTGGTAGAGGGAGATGAGTGAGGAGAAGGAAGTAGAGGAGTGGTAGAGGGAGATGAATGAGGAGAAGGAGGTGAGGAGAAGGAGGTAGAGGAGTGGTAGAGGGAGAGATGAATGAGGAGAAGGAAGTAGAGGAGTGGTAGAGGGAGAGATGAATGAGGAGAAGGAAGTAGAGGAGTGGTAGAGGGAGAGATGAGTGAGGAGAAGGAAGTAGAGGAGTGGTAGAGGGAGAGATGAATGAGGAGAAGGAAGTAGAGGAGTGGTAGAGGGAGAGATGAATGAGGAGAAGGAGAGTAGAGGAGTGGTAGAGGGAGAGATGAGTGAGGAGAAGGGAAGTAGAGGAGTGGTAGAGGGAGAGATGAATGAGGAGAAGGAAGTAGAGGAGTGGTAGAGGGAGAGATGAATGAGGAGAAGGAAGTAGAGGAGTGGTAGAGGGAGAGATGAATGAGGAGAAGGAAGTAGAGGAGTGGTAGAGGGAGAGATGAATGAGGAGAAGGAGGTGGGAGTAGAGGGAGAGATGAATGAGGAGAAGGAAGTAGAGGAGTGGTAGAGGGAGAGATGAATGAGGAGAGAGGAGAGATGAGTGAGGAGAAGGAAGTAGAGGAGTGGTGGTAGAGGGAGATATGAATGAGGAGAAGGAGGTAGAGGAGTGGTAGAGGGAGAGATGAATGAATGAGGAGAAGGAAGTAGAGGAGTGGTAGAGGGAGAGATGAATGAGGAGAAGGAAGTAGAGGAGTGGTAGAGGGAGAGATGAATGAGGAGAAGGAAGTAGAGGAGTGGTAGAGGGAGAGATGAGTGAGGAGAGGAAGTAGAGGAGTGGTAGAGGGAGAGATGAATGAGGAGAAGGAAGTAGAGGAGTGGTAGAGGGAGAGATGAATGAGGAGAAGGAAGTAGAGGAGTGGTAGAGGGAGAGATGAATGAGGAGAAGGAAGTAGAGGAGTGGTAGAGGGAGAGATGAATGAGGAGAAGGAGAGTAGAGGAGTGGTAGAGGGAGAGATGAATGAGGAGAAGGAAGTAGAGGAGTGGTAGAGGGAGAGATGGGAGAGAGATGAGTGAGGAGAAGGAAGTAGAGGAGTGGTAGAGGGAGATGAATGAGGAGAAGGAAGTAGAGGAGTGGTAGAGGGAGAGATGAATGAGGAGAAGGAGAGGTAGAGGAGTGGTAGAGGGAGAGATGAATGAGGAGAAGGAAGTAGAGGAGTGGTAGAGGGAGAGATGAATGAGGAGAAGGAAGTAGAGGAGTGGTAGAGGGAGAGATGAGTGAGGAGAAGGAAGTAGAGGAGTGGTAGAGGGAGAGATGAATGAGGAGAAGGAAGTAGAGGAGTGGTAGAGGGAGAGAGATGAATGAGGAGAAGGAAGTAGAGGAGTGGTAGAGGGAGAGATGAATGAGGAGAAGGAAGTAGAGGAGTGGTAGAGGGAGAGATGAGGAGATGAGGAGAAGGAAGTAGAGGGAGAGATGAATGAGGAGAAGGAGGTAGAGGAGTGGTAGAGGGAGAGATGAGTGAGGAGAATGAGGAGTGAGTAGAGAGGAGGAGGGAGAAGGAAGTAGAGGATGGTAGGGGAGAGATGAATGAGGAGAGGAGTAGAGGGAGAGATGAGTGAGGAGAAGGAAGTAGAGGAGTGGTAGAGGGAGAGATGAATGAGAGAGAAGGAGGAGAAGGAAGTAGAGGAGTGGTAGAGGGAGAGATGAATGAGAGAGAAGGAAGTAGAGGAGTGGTAGAGGGAGAGATGAGTGAGGAGAAGGAAGTAGAGGAGTGGTAGAGGGAGAGATGAATGAGGAGAAGGAGGTAGAGGAGTGGTAGAGGGAGAGATGATGAATGGAGAAGAAGTAGAGGAGAGGGAGAGATGAGTGAGGAGAAGGAAGTAGAGGAGTGGTAGAGGAGAGATGAATGAGGAGAAGGAAGTAGAGGAGTGGTAGAGGGAGAGATGAATGAGGAGAAGGAAGTAGAGGAGTGGTAGAGGGAGAGATGAATGAGGAGAAGGAAGTAGAGGAGTGGTAGAGGGAGAGATGAATGAGGAGAAGGAGGTAGAGGAGTGGTAGAGGGAGAGATGAATGAGGAGAAGGAAGTGAGGAGAAGAGATGAGTAGGAGAAGGAAGGAGTAGAGGGAGAGAGAGTGAGGAGAAGGAAGTAGAGGAGTGGTAGAGGGAGAGATGAATGAGGAGAAGGAAGTAGAGGAGTGGTAGAGGGAGATGAGTGAGGAGAAGGAAGTAGAGGAGTGGTAGAGGGAGAGATGAATGAGGAGAAGGAGGTAGAGGAGTGGTAGAGGGAGAGATGAATGAGGAGAAGGAGGTAGAGGAGTGGTAGAGGGAGGATGAGAGAGGAAGTAGAATGAGGGAGATATGAAGGAGAAGGAGGTAGAGGAGTGGTAGAGGGAGAGATGAATGAGGAGAAGGAAGTAGAGGAGTGGTAGAGGGAGAGATGAATGAGGAGAAGGAAGTAGAGGAGTGGTAGAGGGAGAGATGAATGAGGAGAAGGAGGTAGAGGAGTGGTAGAGGGAGAGATGAATGAGGAGAAGGAAGTAGAGGAGTGGTAGAGGGAGAGATGAATGAGGAGAAGGAAGTAGAGGAGTGGTAGAGGGAGAGATGAATGAGGAGAAGGAAGTAGAGGGAGTGGTAGAGGGAGAGATGAGTGAGGAGAAGGAAGTAGAGGAGTGGTAGAGGGATGAGTGAGGAGAAGGAGGAGTAGAGGAGTGGTAGAGGGAGAGATGAATGAGGAGAAGGAAGTAGAGGAGTGGTAGAGGAGAGATGAATGAGGAGAAGGAAGTAGAGGAGTGGTAGAGGGAGAGATGAATGAGGAGAAGGAAGTAGAGGAGTGGTAGAGGGAGAGATGAATGAGGAGAAGGAAGTAGAGGAGTGGTAGAGGGAGAGATGAGTGAGGAGGGAGAGTGAATGAGGAGAAGGAAGTGAGTAGAGGGAGAGATGAGTGAGGAGAAGGAAGTAGAGGAGTGGTAGAGGGAGAGATGAATGAGGAGAAGGAAGTAGAGGAGTGGTAGAGGGAGAGATGAATGAGGAGAAGGAAGTAGAGGAGTGGTAGAGGGAGAGATGAGTGAGGAGAAGGAAGTAGAGGAGTGGTAGAGGGAGAGATGAGTGAGGAGAAGGAAGTAGAGGAGTGGTAGAGGGAGAGATGAATGAGGAGAAGGAAGTAGAGGAGTGGTAGAGGGAGAGATGGGTGAGAAGGAAGTAGAGGAGTGGTAGAGGGAGAGATGAATGAGGAGAAGGAAGTAGAGGAGTGGTAGAGGGAGAGATGAATGAGGAAGGAAGTAGAGGAGTGGTAGAGGGAGAGATGAATGAGGAGAAGGAAGTAGAGGAGTGGTAGAGGAGAGAGATGAATGAGGAGAAGGAAGTAGAGGAGTGGTAGAGGAGAGATGAATGAGGAGAAGGAAGTAGAGGAGTGGTGGTAGAGGAGAGATATGAATGAGGAGAAGGGGAGGTAGAGGAGTGAATAGAGGAGAGAGGAGTGGTAATGAGGAGGAAAGGAAGTAGAGGAGTGGTAGAGGGAGATGATGAGGAATGAGAGAAGGAGAGATGAAGTGAGGGTAGAGGGAGAGATAGAAGGAGTGGTAGAGGGTAGAGATGAATGAGGAGAAGGAAGTAGAGGAGTGGTAGAGGGAGAGATGAATGAGGAGAAGGAAGTAGAGGAGTGGTAGAGGGAGAGATGAATGAGGAGAAGGAAGTAGAGGAGTGGTAGAGGGAGAGATGAGTGAGGAGAAGGAAGTAGAGGTAGTGGTAGAGGAGAGATGAATGAGGAGAAGGAAGTAGAGGAGTGGTAGAGGGAGAGATGAGTGAGGAGAAGGAAGTAGAGGAGTGGTAGAGGAGAGATGAATGAGGAGAAGGAAGTAGAGGAGTGGTAGAGGGAGAGATGAATGAGGAGAAGGAAGTAGAGAGGGAGAGATGAGTGAGGAGAAGGAAGTAGATGAGTGGTAGAGGGAGAGATGAATGAGGAGAAGGAAGTAGAGGAGTGGTAGAGGAGAGATGAGTGAGGAGAAGGAAGTAGAGGAGTGGTAGAGGGAGAGATGAATGAGGAGAAGGAGGTAGAGGAGTGGTAGAGGGAGAGATGAATGAGGAGTAGATGAGTGGTAGAGGAAGTAGAGGAGTGGAGGAGAAGGAAGTAGAGGGAGAGATGAGTGAGGAGAAGGAAGTAGAGGAGTGGTAGAGGAGAGATGAATGAGGAGAAGGAAGTAGAGGAGTGGTAGAGGGAGAGATGAATGAGGAGAAGGAAGTAGAGGAGGAAGTGGTAGAGGGAGAGATGAATGAGGAGAAGGAAGTAGAGGAGTGGTAGAGGGAGAGATGAGTGAGGAGAAGGAAGTAGAGGAGTGGTAGAGGGAGAGATGAATGAGGAGAAGGAAGTAGAGGAGTGGTAGAGGGAGAGATGAGTGAGGAGAAGGAAGTAGAGGAGTGGTAGAGGGAGAGATGAATGAGGAGAAGGAGAGTAGAGGAGAAGGTAGAGGGAGAGATGAGTGAGGAGAAGGAAGTAGAGGAGTGGTAGAGGGAGAGATGAGTGAGGAGAAGGAGGAGTAGAGGAGTGGTAGAGGGAGATATGAATGAGGAGAAGGAGGTAGAGGAGTGGTAGAGGGAGAGATGAATGAGGAGAAGGAAGTAGAGGGGAGAGATGAGTGGAAGGGAGAGAGGGAGAGATGAATGAGGAGAAGGAAGTAGAGGAGTGGTAGAGGGAGAGATGAATGAGGAGAAGGAAGTAGAGGAGTGGTAGAGGAGAGATGAATGAGGAGAAGGAAGTAGAGGAGTGGTAGAGGGAGAGATGAATGAGGAGAAGGAAGTAGAGGAGTGGTAGAGGGAGAGATGAGTGAGGAGAAGGAAGTAGAGGAGTGGTAGAGGGAGAGATGAATGAGGAGAAGGAAGTAGAGGAGTGGTAGAGGGAGAGATGAATGAGGAGAAGGAAGTAGAGGGAGAGATGAGTGAGGAGAAGGAAGTAGAGGAGTGGTAGAGGGAGAGAGATGAATGAGGAGAAGGAGTAGAGGAGTGGTAGAGGGAGAGATGAATGAGAGAAGGAAGTAGAGGAGTGGTAGAGGAGAGATGAATGAGGAGAAGGAAGTAGAGTGAGTGGTAGAGGAGAGATGAATGAGGAGAAGGAAGTAGAGGAGTGGTAGAGGGAGAGATGAGTGAGGAGAAGGAAGTAGAGGAGTGGTGGTAGAGGGAGAGAGATGAATGAGGAGAAGGAAGTAGAGGAGTGGTAGAGGAGAGATGAGTGAGGAGAAGGAAGTAGAGGAGTGGTAGAGGGAGAGATGAATGAGGAGAAGGAAGTAGAGGAGTGGTAGAGGGAGAGATGAGTGAGGAGAAGGAAGTAGAGGAGTGGTAGAGGGAGAGATGAATGAGGAGAAGGAAGTAGAGGAGTGGTAGAGGAGAGATGAATGAGGAGAAGGAAGGAGGAGTGGTAGAGGGAGTGAGTAGGAGAAGGAAGTAGAGGAGTGGTAGATGAATGAGAGAAGGAAGTAGAAGTGAGGAGAAGGAAGTAGGAGTGGTAGAGGGAGAGATGAGTGAGAGAAGGAAGTAGAGTGGTAGGAGAAGAATGAGGAGAGGAAGTAGAGGAGTGGTAGAGGGAGAGATGAATGAGGAGAAGGAAGTAGAGGAGTGGTAGAGGGAGAGATGAGTGAGGAGAAGGAAGTAGAGGGTGGTAGAGGGAGAGATGAATGATGAGGAGAAGGAAGTAGAGGAGTGGTAGAGGGAGATATGAATGAGGAGAAGGAAGTAGAGGAGTGGTAGAGGGAGAGATGAATGAGGAGAAGGAAGTAGAGGAGTGGTAGAGGGAGAGATGAATGAGGAGAAGGAAGTAGAGGAGTGGTAGAGGGAGAGATGAATGAGGAGAAGGAAGTAGAGGGAAGTGGTAGAGGGAAGAGATGAATGAGAGGGAGAAGGAAGAAGGAGGTAGAGGAGTGGTAGAGGGAGAGATGAATGAGGAGAAGGAAGTAGAGGAGTGGTAGAGGAGAGATGAGTGAGGGAGAAGGAAGTATAGGAGTGGTAGAGGGAGAGATGAATGAGGAGAAGGAAGTAGAGGAGTGGTAGAGGGAGTGAATGAGGAGGAGAGATGAGAGGAGAGATGAGAGAGAAGGAAGTAGAGGAGTGGTAGAGGGAGAGATGAATGAGGAGAAGGAGAGTGAGGAGAAGAGATGAGTGATGAGGAGAAGGAAGTAGAGGAGTGGTAGAGGGAGAGATGAATGAGGAGAAGGAAGTAGAGGGAGTGGTAGGGGAGAGATGAATGAGGAGAAGGAAGTAGAGGAGTGGTAGGGGAGAGATGAGTAGAGGGAGGATTGAAGAAGGAAGCAGAGGAGGAGAGGAGAGATGAGTGAGGAGAAGGAAGTAGAGGAGTGGTAGAGGGAGAGATGAATGAGGAGAAGGAAGTAGAGGAGTGGTAGAGGGAGAGATGAATGAGGAGAAGGAAGTAGAGGAGTGGTAGAGGGAGAGATGAGTGAGGAGAAGGAAGTAGAGGAGTGGTAGAGGGAGATGAATGAGGAGAAGGAGGTAGAGGAGTGGTAGAGGGAGAGATGAGGAGAAGGAAGTAGAGGAGTGGTAGAGGAGGTAGAGGAGAGGAGGTATAGAGGGAGAGATGAATGAGGAGAAGGAAGTAGAGGAGTGGTAGAGGGAGAGATGAGTGAGGAGAAGGAAGTAGAGGAGTGATTAATGTAGAGGAGAGATGAATGAGGAGAAGGAAGTAGAGGAGTGGTAGAGGGAGAGATGAATGAGGAGAAGGAAGTAGAGGAGTGGTAGAGGGAGATGATGAATGAGGAGAAGGAAGTAGAGGAGTGGTAGAGGGAGAGATGAATGAGGAGAAGGAGGTAGAGGAGTGGTAGAGGGAGAGATGAATGAGGGAAGGAAGTAGAGGAGTGGTAGAGGGAGAGATGAATGAGGAGAAGGAAGTAGAGGAGTGGTAGAGGAGAGATGAATGAGGAGAAGGAAGTAGAGGAGTGGTAGAGGGAGAGAGAAGGATGAGGGAGAGATGAGGAGGAGAAGGAAGTAGAGGAGTGGTAGAGGGAAGAGATGAGATGAGGAGAAGGAAGTAGAGGAGTGGTAGAGGGAGAGATGAATGAGGAGAAGGAAGTAGAGGAGTGGTAGAGGAGAGATGAATGAGGAGAAGGAAGTAGAGGAGTGGTAGAGGGAGAGATGAATGAGGAGAAGGAGGTAGAGGAGTGGTAGAGGGAGAGATGAATGAGGAGAAGGAAGTAGAGGAGTGGTAGAGGGAGATGAATGAGTGAGGAGAAGGAAGTAGAGGAGTGGTAGAGGGAGAGATGAATGAGGAGAAGGAAGTAGAGGAGTGGTAGAGGGAGAGATGAATGAGGAGAAGGAAGTAGAGGAGTGGTAGAGGGAGATGAATGATGAGGAGAGAGGAGAAGGAGAGTAGAGGAGTGGTAGAGGGAGAGATGAATGAGGAGAAGGAGGTAGAGGAGTGGTAGAGGGAGAGATGAGTGAGGAGAAGGAAGTAGAGGAGTGGTAGAGGGAGAGATGAATAAGGAGAAGGAAGTAGAGGAGTGGTAGAGGGAGAGATGAATGAGGAGAAGGAAGTAGAGGAGTGGTAGAGGGAGAGATGAATGAGGAGAAGGAAGTAGAGGAGTGGTAGAGGGAGAGATGAATGAGGAGAAGGAAGTAGAGGAGTGGTAGAGGGAGAGATGAATGAGGAGAAGGAAGTAGAGGAGTGGTAGAGGGAGAGATGAATGAGGAGAAGGAAGTAGAGGAGTGGTAGAGGGAGAGATGAATGAGGAGAAGGAAGTAGAGGAGTGGTAGAGGGAGAGATGAGTGAGGAGAAGGAAGTAGAGGAGTGGTAGAGGGAGGGATGAGGAGGAGAAGGAAGTAGAGGGAGAGATGAGTGAGGGGAGAAGGAAGTAGAGGAGTGGTAGAGGGAGGATGAATGAGGAGAAGGAAGTAGAGGAGTGGTAGAGGGAGAGATGAATGAGGAGAAGGAAGTAGAGGAGTGGTAGAGGGAGAGATGAATGAGGAGAAGGAAGTAGAGGAGAGATGGTAGAGGGAGAGATGAATGAGGAGAAGGAAGTAGAGGAGTGGTAGAGGGAGAGATGAATGAGGAGAAAGTAGAGTAGAGGGAGTGAGTAGAGGGAGAGATGAGTGGTAGATGAGATGAATGAAGAAGGAAGTAGAGGAGTGGTAGAGGAGAGATGAATGAGGAGAAGGAAGTAGAGGAGTGGTAGAGGGAGAGATGAGTGAGGAGAAGGAAGTAGAGGAGTGGTAGAGGGAGAGATGAATGAGGAGAAGGAAGTAGAGGAGTGGTAGAGGGAGAGATGAGTGAGGAGAAGAATGAAGTAGAGGAGTGGTAGAGGGAGAGATGAATGAGGAGAAGGAAGTAGAGGAGTGGTAGAGGGAGAGATGAGTGAGAGAGAAGGAAGTAGAGGAGTGGTAGAGGGAGAGATGAATGAGGAGAAGAAAGTAGAGGAGTGGTAGAGGGAGAGATGAATGAGGAGAAGGAAGTAGAGGAGTGGTAGAGGGAGAGATGAATGAGGAGAAGGAAGTAGAGGAGTGGTAGAGGGAGAGATGAATGAGGAAGGAAGTAGAGGAGTGAGTGGTAGAGGGAGAGATGAATGAGAGAAGGAGAGAGAGTGGTAGAGGGAGAGATGAAGAGGAGAAGAGTGAGGAGTGGTAGAGGGAGAGATGAATGAGGAGAAGGAAGTAGAGGAGTGGTAGAGGGAGAGATGAATGAGGAGAAGGAGGTAGAGGAGTGGTAGAGGGAGAGATGAATGAGGAGAAGGAAGTAGAGGAGTGGTAGAGGAGAGATGAATGAGGAGAAGGAAGTAGAGGAGTGGTAGAGGGAGAGAGAGTGAGGAGAAGGAAGAGAGGAGTGGTAAGGGAGAGATAGAAGGAGAAGGAAGTAGAGGAGTGGTAGAGGGAGAGATGAGTGAGGAGAAGGAAGTAGAGGAGTGGTAGAGGGAAGAGATGGTGAATGAGGAGAAGGAAGTAGAGGAGTGGTAGAGAGATGAATGAGGAGAAGGAAGTAGAGGAGAGAGAGAGATGAGGAGAAGTAGAGGAGTGGTAGAGGGAGAGATGAATGAGGAGAAGGAAGTAGAGGAGTGGTAGAGGGAAGAGATGAATGAGGAGAAGGAAGTAGAGGAGTGGTAGAGGGAGAGATGAGATGAGGAGAAGGAAGTAGAGGAGTGGTAGAGGGAGAGATGAATGAGGAGAAGGAAGTAGAGGGAGTGGTAGAGGGAGAGATGAATGAGGAGAAGGAAGTAGAGGAGTGGTAGAGGGAGAGATGAATGAGGAGAAGGAAGTAGAGGAGTGAGTGAGAGGGAGAGATGGTAGAGGGAGAGATGAGGAGGAGAAGGAAGTAGAGGAGTGGTAGAGGGAGAGATGAATGAGGAGAAGGAAGTAGGGAGTGGTAGAGGGAGAGATGAATGAGGAGAAGGAGAGTAGAGGAGTGGTAGAGGGAGAGATGAATGAGGAGAGAAGGAAGTAGAGGAGAGAGGGAGAGAATGAGGAGAAGGAAGTAGAGAGGAGAAGAGATGAGTAGGAGGAGAGTGAGAGGGAGAGATGAATGAGGAGAAGGAAGTAGAGGAGTGGTAGAGGGAGAGATGAGTGAGGAGAAGGAAGTAGAGGAGTGGTAGAGGGAGAGATGAATGAGGAGAAGAATGAAGAAGTAGAGGAGTGGTAGAGGAGAGATGAATGAGGAGAAGGAAGTAGAGGAGTGGTAGAGGGAGAGATGAGTGAGGAGAAGGAAGTAGAGGAGTGGTAGAGGGAGAGATGAATGAGGAGAAGGAGGTAGAGGAGTGGTAGAGGGAGAGATGAATGAGGAGAAGGAGGTAGAGGAGTGGTAGAGGGAGAGATGAATGAGGAGAAGAAGGAGTAGAGGAGTGGTAGAGGGAGTAGAGAGAGAAGGAAGTAGAGGAGTGAATGAGGAGAGAAGGAAGTAGAGGAGTGGTAGAGGGAGAGATGAGTGAGGAGAAGGAAGTAGAGGAGTGGTAGAGGGAGAGATGAATGAGGAGAAGGAAGTAGAGGAGTGGTAGAGGGAGAGATGAATGAGGAGAAGGAAGTAGAGGAGAGGGAGAGATGGTAGAGGGAGAGATGAGTGAGGAGAAGGAAGTAGAGGAGTGGTAGAGGGAGAGATGAATGAGGAGAAGGAAGGTAGAGGAGTGGTAGAGGGAGAGATGAATGAGGAGAAGGAAGTAGAGGGGGTAGTGGTAGAGGGAGAGATGAGTGAGGAGAAGGAAGTAGAGGAGTGGTAGAGGGAGAGATGAATGAGGAGAAGGAAGTAGAGGAGAGGAAGTAGAGGGAGGATATGAGTGAGCAGAAGGAAGTAGAGGAGTGGTAGAGGGAGAGATGAATGAGGAGAAGGAAGTAGAGGAGTGGTAGAGGGAGAGATGAGTGAGGAGAAGGAAGTAGAGGAGTGGTAGAGGGAGAGATGAATGAGGAGAAGGAAGTAGAGGAGTGGTAGAGGGAGAGATGAATGAGGAGAAGGAAGTAAAGGGAGAGATGAGTGAGCAGAAGGAAGTAGAGGAGTGGTAGAGGGAGATATGAATGAGGAGAAGGAGGTAGAGGAGTGGTAGAGGGAGAGATGAATGAGGAGAAGGAAGTAGAGGAGTGGTAGAGGGAGAGATGAGTGAGGAGAAGGAAGTAGAGGAGTGGTAGAGGGAGATATTTATGAGGAGAAGGAGGTAGAGGAGTGGTAGAGGGAGAGATGAATGAGGAGAAGGAAGTAGAGGAGTGGTAGAGGGAGAGATGAGTGAGGAGAAGGAAGTATAGGAGTGGTAGAGGGAGAGATGAATGAGGAGAAGGAAGTAGAGGAGTGGTAGAGGGAGAGATGAGTGAGGAGAAGGAAGTAGAGGGAGAGATGAGTGAGGAGAAGGAAGTAGAGGAGTGGTAGAGGGAGAGATGAATGAGGAGAAGGAAGTAGAGGAGTGGTAGGAGGGAGAGATGAATGAGGAGAAGGAAGTAGAGGAGTGGTAGAGGGAGAGAGAGAGGAGAAGGAGAGAGGAGTGGTAGAGGGAGAGATGAATGAGGAGAAGGAAGTAGAGGAGTGGTAGAGGGAGAGATTAATGAGGAGAAGGAGGTAGAGGAGTGGTAGAGGGAGAGATGAAGGAGGAGAAGGAGGTAGAGGAGTGGTAGAGGGAGAGATTAATGAGGAGAAGGAGGTAGAGGAGTGGTAGAGGGAGAGATGAATAATGAGAAGGAAGTAGAGGGAGAGATGAGTGAGGAGAAGGAAGTAGAGGAGTGGTAGAGGGAGAGATGAGTGAGGAGAAGGAAGTATAGGAGTGGTAGAGGGAGAGATGAATGAGGAGAAGGAAGTAGAGGAGTGGTAGAGGGAGAGATGAGTGAGGAGAAGGAAGTATAGGAGTGGTAGAGGGAGAGATGAATGAGGAGAAGGAAGTAGAGGAGTGGTAGAGGGAGAGATGAGTGAGGAGAAGGACGTAGAGGAGTGGTAGAGGGAGAGATGAATGAGGAGAAGGAAGGAGTAGAGGAGGAGTAGAGGGAGAGAGGAGAGATGAATGAGGAGAAGGAAGTAGAGGAGTGGTAGAGGGAGAGATGAGTGAGTAGAAGGAAGTAGAGGAGTGGTAGAGGGAGATATGAATGAGGAGAAGGAGGTAGAGGAGTGGTAGAGGGAGAGATTAATGAGGAGAAGGAGGTAGAGGAGTGGTAGAGGGAGAGATGAATGAGGAGAAGGAGGTAGAGGAGTGGTAGAGGGAGAGATGAATCAGGAGAAGAAAGTAGAGGAGTGGTAGAGGGAGAGATGAGTGAGGAGAAGGAAGTATAGGAGTGGTAGAGGGAGAGATGAATGAGGAGAAGGAAGTAGAGGAGTGGTAGAGGGAGAGATGAGTGAGGAGAAGGAAGTATAGGAGTGGTAGAGGGAGAGATGAATGAGGAGAAGGAAGTAGAGGAGTGGTAGAGGGAGAGATGAGTGAGTAGAAGGAAGTAGAGGAGTGGTAGAGGGAGAGATGAGTGAGGAGAAGGAAGTAGAGGAGTGGTAAAGGAAGAGATGAATGAGGAGAAGGAAGTAGAGGAGTGGTAGAGGGAGAGATGAGTGAGGAGAAGGAAGTAGAGGAGTGGTAGAGGGAGATATGAATGAGGAGAAGGAGGTAGAGGAGTGGTAGAGGGAGAGATTAATGAGGAGAAGGAGGTAGAGGAGTGGTAGAGGGAGAAATGAATGAGGAGAAGGAAGTAGAGGGAGAGATGAGTGAGGAGAAGGAAGTAGAGGAGTGGTAGAGGGAGATATGAATGAGGAGAAGGAGGTAGAGGAGTGGTAGAGGGAGAGATGAATGAGGAGAAGGAAGTAGAGGAGTGGTAGAGGGAGAGATTAATGAGGAGAAGGAAGTATAGGAGTGGTAGAGGGAGAGATGAATGAGGAGAATGAAGTAGAGGAGTGGTAGAGGGAGAGATGAGTGAGGAGAAGGATGTAGAGGAGTGGTAGAGGGAGAGATGAATGAGGAGAAGGAAGTAGAGGAGTGGTAGAGGGAGAGATGAGTGAGGAGAAGGAAGTAGAGGAGTGGTAGAGGGAGAGATGAATGAGGAGAAGGAAGTAGAGGAGTGGTAGAGGGAGAGATGAGTGAGGAGAAGGAAGTAGATGAGTGGTAGAGGGAGAGATGAATGAGGAGAAGGAAGTAGAGGAGTGGTAGAGGGAGATATGAATGAGGAGAAGGAGGTAGAGGAGTGGTAGAGGGAGAGATTAATGAGGAGAAGGAGGTAGAGGAGTGGTAGAGGGAGAGATGAATGAGGAGAAGGAAGTAGATGGAGAGATGAGTGAGGAGAAGGAAGTAGAGGAGTGGTAGAGGGAGAGTTGAATGAGGAGAAGGAAGTAGAGGAGTGGTAGAGGGAGAGATGAGTAAGGAGAAGGAAGTATAGGAGTGGTAGAGGGAGAGATGAATGAGGAGAAGGAAGTAGAGGAGTGGTAGAGGGAGAGATGAGTGAGTAGAAGGAAGTAGAGGAGTGGTAGAGGGATATATGAATGAGGAGAAGGAGGTAGAGGAGTGGTAGAGGGAGAGATTAATGAGGAGAAGGAGGTAGAGGAGTGGTAGAGGGAGAGATGAGTGAGGAGAAGGAAGTACAGGAGTGGTATAGGGAGATATGAATGAGGAGAAGGAGGTAGAGGAGTGGTAGAGGGAGAGATGAATGAGGAGAAGGAAGTAGAGGAGTGGTAGAGGGAGAGATGAGTGAGGAGAAGGAAGTAGAGGAGTGGTAGAGGGAGAGATGAATGAGGAGAAGGAAGTAGAGGAGTGGTAGAGGGAGAGATGAGTGAGGAGAAGGAAGTAGAGGAGTGGTAGAGGGAGAGATGAATGAGGAGAAGGAAGTAGAGGAGTGGTAGAGGGAGAGATGAGTGAGGAGAAGGAAGTAGAGGAGTGGTAGAGGGAGATATGAATGAGGAGAAGGAGGTAGAGGAGTGGTAGAGGGAGAGATGAATGAGGAGAAGGAAGTAGAGGAGTGGTAGAGGGAGATAGAGATGAGGAGAAGGAGGTAGAGGAGAAGGTAGAGGGAGAGATGAATGAGGAGAAGGAAGTAGAGGAGTGGTAGAGGGAGAGATGAGTGAGGAGAAGGAAGTACAGGAGTGGTAGAGGGAGAGATGAATGAGGAGAAGGAAGTAGAGGAGTGGTAGAGGGAGAGATGAGTGAGGAGAAGGAAGTAGAGGAGTGGTAGAGGGAGAGATGAATGAGGAGAAGGAAGTAGAGGAGTGGTAGAGGGAGAGATGAGTGAGGTGAAGGAAGTAGAGGAGTGGTAGAGGGAGAGATGAATGATGAGAAGGAAGTAGAGGAGTGGTAGAGGGAGAGATGAGTGAGGAGAAGGAAGTAGAGGAGTGGTAAAGGGAGAGATGAATGAGGAGAAGGAAGTAGAGGAGTGGTAGAGGGAGAGATGAGTGAGGAGAAGCAGGTAGAGGAGTGGTAGAGGGAGATATGAATGAGGAGAAGGAGGTAGAGGAGTTGTAGAGGGAGAGATTAATGAGGAGAAGGAGGTAGAGGAGTGGTAGAGGGAGAGATGAATGAGGAGAAGGAAGTAGAGGGAGAGATGAGTGAGGAGAAGGAAGTAGAGGAGTGGTAGAGGGAGATATGAATGAGGAGAATGAGGTAGAGGAGTGGTAGAGGGAGAGATGAATGAGGAGAAGTAAGTAGAGGAGTGGTAGAGGGAGAGATGAGTGAGGAGAAGGAAGTATAGGAGTGGTAGAGGGAGAGATGAATGAGGAGAAGGAAGTAGAGGAGTGGTAGAGGGAGAGATGAGTGAGGAGAAGGAAGTAGAGGAGTGGTAGAGGGAGAGATGAGCACCTCAGAGAAGTAGAACACTTCAGTGTGTGTGTGTGTGTGTGTGTGTGTGTGTGTGTGTGTGTGTGTGTGTGTGTGTGTGTGTGTGTGTGTGTGTGTGTGTGTCCAGACGTGCTGCTACTGACAGACTGTTTCACGCCCCAGTGCTCTTGACCCCAGACTGATGCCTCACTGACCTCTGACATGTACGTCTCCAGAGAAGGACTGGAAGGGGGAGGGAGGGAAAGAGAGAAGAGGCAGAGGAAGGAGTGAAAGGCATGGAGGCTTAGAAAGTGGGCATGAAAGAGGAGAGAAGGATCGTTAAAAAAGAGAAGAAAATAATGTAGCTAAACGTATTGTAGAAATGTCGGAGCAGAGTAGACTGTGGTCGCGGTCATGCGGTCAGAGTTATAAACCACTTTCAGAACCCTTAAAGTCTCTGCTCTTAATGATGTGACCACACACACAGATGCTCTTTTCAGATCTCAATGCCACATTTCCAAACAGTTTATGCAAGTTTTATTAAAATCTGCTAGTGATGTCCTACAGACAGAGTAACAGTTAATAGTTAGGATCATCTAATTGATCAAATGGTAGATCACCATTGACACTGGTGTGTAGTGAATTAAAAACCCATTTGCATTAGCTTTTACGATATGTGACTCGATTCAGGAAACTAGGCGTATGTTGCAAGTCACGACTTCACAGGAGAGCCGTTTGAACTTAAAAAAATATGTTTTTATCTAAATGCATTTTTTTTGGCAGAAATGCCTTCTCGAATATGTGAACTTTCATATCAAACTTCTATGCCATCTGTAAATACAAAATAAAATTGATAAATTACGAGCATAGTTGGTTTAGCCACAGAAAAAGTCAACAACCTTCCCGCTAGCCATGATTTGTTTGAGATAATAAGTTGGCTGGACATGTCGAGAGATGAGTTTGGATTGGTCTGCCATGTATCACGCGTCTGTCTATAGGAGCTGGTCAGTATGTCTAGGTAATCATGTCAAACACGGCTTTTTTTATTATGTATCTTGTAGTAAAACTGCATAAACCTAATGTCAAGTTAAAGTGTACTGTTAGCGAGCTAATGTTATGTGTATGCTCTCCACTTTCTGGAGGACCGAGTTTTGAAATCAGTAGAATTCAAGTATGATAGCTAAGGAGATGGAGAAAACACCACTCTGGATTACATCTTCAAACTAAGGGCAACCATGCAGGGCGTCAGACAGGAAACACGTCCAACCATGATGTATACAGGTAAGATAGTCTAGCTGCTACATTTTCAGATAGTACATGTTTCTCATTTTGACAGTAAGTGGTTTCATTTCAAGTGTACTGTTAGCTAGCTAACATTGTGTACGATCTTATTCTTTGTATATCAGACACATTTGCTTGACTAGTTATAGCCATAGAACCTGGTTGGTTAGCTACCTGCAGATTAATGCAGGGTAGTAACGTCATGAGTTGTGATTATGGTCCATTGTTTAGCTAGTTAGCTAACGTAACCTAACTCACCTCTGTACATCGCGCTGGTCTGTAAAATTGACCTTATTTTAGCGCCCAAAAAACGTAATACTTTCAGATCAACTGTAATATCAATACCATTGTAAAGCACAATTTCTCCCCTTTCCAACAAAATCAATGATTCTCTGCATGATTCAAGAAGGCAATGAGCTCCGTCGGGTCTTTTTTTTAAATGGCTGGTGAGGAAGCAAAACCTATTGCGTGATAGTGAGAAGGAGAGATGTCGTGTGGGGAAACAGCCTTTTCTTCACTCGATCTGTTCAACTTATCACCTTATCGCCTCTAAAATGTAAATAAAACACTATAAAGAGTTTATCAAATCTGTCATTACATACCTATTTGAAGGTTTGTGTCGAATTTGAATCGGGTTTTTAGGGCAGTGTTAAAGTGATCTTCAGAAGTAAACAGCGGATTTTGATTGTCGTGATAGCTTGCAGTGATGACGCAAAAAAGTATCCCCCCTTACCCTGTCCCTGTCCCTTTCTTGTTTTTAAACGATGAGAGAAGTGCTACACCTGGTGGAGAGAGGCTGTAAGACAGAATTAGTTGTTTCATGCGTGCTGTACGTTACGCCATGACACGTCACAATGTAACGTACAGCGTCGAAGGGCTCGGTTTTTTCAACTTTTCTCCAATACTATAGATCCATTACCATGTCAATCAACGCTTGAATAGAAACCTAGTTCACACCCCAGATTTTGATGTCAACACAGTCGCTACAGTCCCATTTGTTTTATTTGCAGCCTCGTTTGAATGTCACGGTTGCGCACATTTGTACGGAATGGGGTTAGTTTAAGTTACATGTCTTTACAAAAGACTCCACTATGCAAGTATCCATTTCAATAGAATGTCACTGCAACTGTTGATAGACATACTTGCTGGTAAATTCCCTCTGGCTATCTACTCTGATTAGTCTAGCTGGCTACATTTTCAGATATTTTGTATTTCTAATTTTGCCAAAGATTTTTCATTTCAAGAGTACTGGCTGGCTATCTGGCTGGCTCGCTAACTAACATTACGTAATGCTTTGGGATTCATTGGATCATAGCTACATTTCTTAACCAAAGACCCTCGTTTTAGTGTGCCAGAGCACAGAATAACTGATTAATTTTTGAACGCTCAACACCCGTTGAATATGTCAGGTGTCAGTAAATGTCAGCAACAAAGTGTAATTCAACTGTTGCCACCAGCATAGTTACAGTCGCCAAAGCTCTGGATAACATGAAAACGGCCTAAACAGCTCTGCTAGGGGGAGTAAAATGGTTAGAGTGTAGTGTTCTCTCATTATGTGTCTGGAAGAAGCTAGACAATGTTTGCCAGTTAGCTTGAGTGCTTGACTCTCGTTGTCAGGTCTGAGCTTTCGGATCAACCCTACTTATTGGCCAGAGCGTCCAGTGTGCACTCTGAACGTGAAACGCTCTACATTTACGAACGGACAATCTGACAGCACAGTTTCTGTCACCAAAATAACATAACAGCCTAACCAGCTCTGCTAGGGCGAGTAATGTTCAGTGAGCTGTTCTCTGTATCTTAAATGTCTGGAAGTAGCTGGCAAGTTAGTACAGAACGCTCGGATCAACCCTTAAAGAGATGGGTGGGGCTAAGCCTTAAGAGGGTATGAACAATGCTGAATGTGTGTAGACAAAGAATGGCTCTCCAAAACATTGAAAGATAGTTTTCTCAAAAGTGAGTTTACAAGTTGATCAACTTTCAAAGCAGAATTACTTTCCCATTGTTCCTCAAATGCAGTGTATGATATACCATTTTGTAGCGCCGAGTCTCTACTTTAATCCAATGTAAAAAAAAAAATACAAAAAATAAAGATTTTCAAATGTTGATATATAAGACCGAATGCAGGTGGTGAGTCACATATTTGCGTTATTGTCAAGCGTTCAGGTCTTACCCATCTATCCCACCGCTCCATCCCCAGTGTAAACCCTGCTGGATGTGGGCATGTGCCTGAAGGACATGTGTCTGTTGTCATAACATTTTTATGTGTTCGGGTCATTATTTCCATGTGGACACTCAACATCAACAAAACAAAGGAGATGATTGAATGTGGACTTCAGGAAACAGCAGAGGGAGCATCCCCCCATCCACATCGACGGGACAGTAGTGGAGAAGGTGGAAAGTTTTAAGTTCCTCGCCGCACACATCACGGACAAACTGAAATTATCCACCCACACAGACAGCGTGGTGAAGAAGGTGCAACAGCGCCTCTTCAACCTCAGGAGGCTGAAGAAATTTGGCCTGTCACCTAAAACACTCACAAACCTCTACAGATGCACAATCGAGAGGATCCTGCCTGGTATGGCAACTGCCCCGCCCACAATCACAAGGCTCTCCAGAGGGTATAGCGGTCTACACAACGCATCACAGGGGGAAAACTACTTGCCCTCCAGGACACCTACAGCACCCGATGTCACAGGAAGGCCAAAAAGATCATCAAGGACAACAACCACCCGAGCCACTGCCTGTTCACCCCGTTATCATCCAGAAGGCAAGGTCAGTACAGGTTTATCAAAGCTGGGACAGAGAGACTGAAAAACAACTTCTATCTCAAGGCCATCCGACTGTTAAACAGCCACCACTAACATAGAGTGGATGCTGCCAACATATAGACTCAAATCTCTGGCCACTTTAATAGATTTAATAAATAGATGTAATAAAGGTATCACTAGTCACTTTAAGTAACGCCACTTTAATAATGTCTACATACCCTACATTACTCATCCCATACTGTATTCTATTCCATCTACTGCATCTTGCCTATGCCACATGGCCATCGCTCATCCATGTATTTATATGTACATATTCTTATTCATCCCTTTACATTTGTGTGTATAAGGTAGTCGTTGTGAATTTGTTCAATTTCTTGTTAGATATTACTGTACTGTCGGAACAAGAAGCACAAGCATTTCGCTACACTCGCATTAACATCTGCCAACTGTGTGTATGTGACCAATAAAATTTGGTTTGCTTCTAAACAAGAGTCCCATCGAGATAGCTCATATCATCTCTGGTAAAGCCTATGTTTATAAAGCTCTTTCTCATGGTGACTCAGATGGACTCACATCCTGCTCTTTTTGTTTCTCTCCATTTTGCCTACAGTATGTACACCCACATCCCACTATCTTTCTCTCTCTCTTCCCCCGTCTCTCTGACTCACTCTGTCTCTCTGTTTTTAGATCAGTCAGAGCTGGTTAAAGACAGAGAGAGAGAATGGGTTACATGACATGCCAGTGCCCCCCCACCCCAAAAACAAAAACAGCCCATGCAGACACCTCCAATTTCCAATTTCATCTCTTCTCTCCTCCCATTCTTCTCCTGGGGGTTATTCTCTCTCTATTACCCATGTTACGTAAGCATCACGTTACAGAGCCAGGACACAGACACACAGAGAGAGACCCCAGCCGTCTGTGTTTATCTGTGAGCAGTGGTGTCCAGGCCTTAATGAGGGGCCACAAAGACCCATTGATAGAGACCCAGTATGAAGAGATCTCACCCCAGCCAAGAGCACCCTGGACAGGCATCAGCTGCCCTGGGCGCACCCTCTGCACAAAGACCTCCAGTGTGAACCGAGACCCTCAAAGAGGAGAGAGAGAGAGAGAGAGAGAGAGAGAGAGAGAGAGAGAGAGAGAGAGAGAGAGAGAGAGAGTGATTATCTGTCTCAAACAGCCTCAAACTTTCTCTCCTCTCCTCCCTCTTTTCTTCCTCATCTTCCTCTTCGTCTGCAGTGCTAAGACTCACCCTCTGCCCTCCCTCAGTCTGACCAGGGCTCAGTTCTCAGATGATTCTTACTGTGGATCAGAGAGGAATATACTGCTATGCTTCTGTTCTGTGGTGACACTTCTGGTCTGGTGTGAGATACAAGGACCGTGACATCAGGGTCTGATATGGAGAGACCTCTCAACTGGAGATAGAAGTGTTTGTTTGATGGCGTTGCACATTCTCTGAGATTATTTGCTGTTTTCTATCTATTCTCTCTCTGTGTTCTATGTGAACACAAACACAAACAACAGTGGTCAAAGTTCCGGTGAAGGATAATAAGTTGTGTATAAAAGTTCTACAGGGGTGTTCTAAGTTGTCCTGGATGGGTTTTATAGGTTCTAGATCAGAAGAATAATGACGCTGGCAGCACGACTGGAGGACCTAGAGGTCACTCTGGAACACATGCTCATGGACGTATTTGTAAGTGGACACACACACTCTTTCTTTATCTCCTTTCATGTCTCTTCCCTCTCTTTTTTGCCTCTTCCATTTTCTAATGCTCTTTGCCATTGATTGGTTTAATTAAAGAGCTTTTCAAAGCCTTCCACTACCTATCATTTCCGTCTCTCTCTTCAATCTCCCTCTCTCTGCCTTTCCCTCAATTTTTTTTCTCTATCTCTTTCCCTTCATCTCTCTCCTCAGTATAACCAGGCTGGTCTCATAGACTTGACATAACATAGTAAACTAAAATCCTGGATGCTCAAATTAGTATGATATGTTACTTTTGGTATGGTTACATAATATAGATGGTAACTTAACTAAAACATGAAAGGTTTGGTTGGCGTATAAAGTAAACATCTTGCAACACAAAGGTTGCACATTCAAATCTCATCATGGAGAACTTTAGCATTTTAGCTAATTAGCAACTTTGCAACTACTTAGCATGTTAGCTAACCCTTCCCCTAACCCAGTCCTTCTCAAATAGTGGGACGCGCCCCCCTGGCATCGCTCCGAGCCCCCCCCCCCCAGGGGGGCGCGTGTGACCCACGGGGAACATGCTTTTTTTTGCCGCAGGGAGTAGGGTTTTTTTGCACCGAACAAGAGCACAGAGCAGGAGATATGAAGTGCAGATAACAAACTCTTAAGAGACACCATGGAAAAATATTTAACAGGATGAAAAGAAAGACGGAGAGAGACAGAGATAATAAGACAAACGTAAGTCTCCCGGAAGCTAAGACGAGGAAATATGACGAAGCGTATGTAGCGCTTGGCTTCACTGTGACTACGGTGGGGGACGAGGAAAGACCGGTATGTTTACTGTGTCTAAAAATGTTGAAAACGTGCCGAATATTGCCAACAATCGTCCCGCTTTGTGAATGCTACTTCAGTAAACCAGCGAGCACTGTTAGCATCATACATACCAAATTGCTCAGTGCAACAACCCACTCCATAGCAGAGGAGCTGATACTGCCTGCAGCATTAGACATGGTCTCTGTCATGCTGGATGACGCAAGGGCTGCAAAAATAAAAGTACTTCCCTGAAAACAGTTCCCAATATGACTGGGTGAGAGATCATTTCAATGCACCAGCTCCAACTGGTTTCAGCTCTGCAGAGGAGGACCAGTTCATTGATATGATGTCTGACTCCACATTGAGACTGAGGTTCACATCACAGACACTGAGTGTAGAGAGGCAGTATCCACTCTTAGGGCAGAGGGCCATGGGCATTCTTCTTCCTTTTGCAACATCTTATCTTTGTGAGACTGGCTTCTCTGCTGTTGCTGCACTGAAGACCAAGTACAGCTCCCAGCTAAACATTGAGCAGGAGCTGAGAGTTGCAGTATCATGCTTCAAACCCTGCTTTGAAAAGCTGTGCTCTGCAAAACGTGCTCATTGTAGCCATTAATCCTGACTTCCTCATTTTGATAAAAGAAATCAGCACAAATTGTTTTATTAATTTTTGTTTTATTGGTCAAAGTGTTTCATATATTGTTAATGTTAATTAACAGTTAATGAGTTAATGAGTTAATGTTGCTGATCAATTTGAATTTATTATTATTTATTGATTATATTTTATTTTATTTTTCAGTATCAATAACAATGGATACAATGTTATGCATAGGTGTACTTATAACAATTTTATAGACAAATGATACTATTTACAGTCGCGGCGGACGGTTGGGGGACGCAAAATGTTTACTTCTTCTTAGGGGGGGGGCGTAACAGAAAATAATTGAGAAGCACTGCCCTAACCTTAACCCTTTAACCTAACTCCATACTCTAACCCTAACCTTAACCCTAACCTTAACCTTAACTCCTAACCCTAACCATAACCTTAACTCCTAACCCTAACCCTAACCTTAACCTTAACTCCTAACTCTAACCTTAACCTTAACTTCTAACCCTAACCTTAACTCCTAACCCTAACCTTAACTCCTACCCTAACCTCAACCTTAACCCTAACGCTAACCCTAACCCTAACCCTAACCTTAACTCCTAACCTTATCACAATTTGTAACATATCATACAAAATGGATGATGGACATCCATAAATGAATACATGCCATACCAAACGTAACATACCATACTAACTTGAGCGTTGCAGATTTAGTTTACTATGGTACATCTACCCCTGAGTCCAGGTTTGTATGGTTAGAAGCCAGCATATGTTCATGTCCCTGTCCAGATATTTGGACTAATCAGTACAGAGAAGAGTGGAGCGATTAAACTAGTAGAAGCCAGGGGTATAGACTGTTCAGCATGCACTGAGTAAGTTTGGGTTAGAGTGGTATAAGCCAATATACTGTTTTAGATGGTTGCTATAGCTCAGTTGTTTGGAACATGGTGCTGGAAGTTCTGAAGTTGTACTAAGGTTAGCTGTGCTCTTTGTGTGTGTGTGTGTGTGTGTGTGTGTGTGTGTGTGTGTGTGTGTGTGTGTGTGTGTGTGTGTGTGTGTGTGTGTGTGTGTGTGTGTGTGTGTGTGTGTGTGTGAGTGTGTGAGTGAGTGAGTGAGTGAGTGAGTGAGTGAGTGAGTGAGTGAGTGAGTGAGTGAGTGAGTGAGTGAGTGAGTGAGTGAGTGAGTGAGTGAGTGAGTGAGTGAGTGAGTGAGTGAGTGAGTGAGTGAGTGAGTGAAAGAGAGCTAATGCTTCAGTAGCAGTAGATCATAGCAGCCCCTGTGGTCTATTAAGCTCAGAAAGACAATACACTGTGTTCAGTAACCACACAGGACAGATACACACACACACACCTGCATGATGTAAATATGACTTTCCCTTTGTAGCTTTGTTTCCATGATACGTTCAGTCATTAAGATGCAGTTTCACAAAATTCTAACATTTCTTACAATGCATTGATAGCTGAGCTGTACAACATTGATCTCTGTACAATATTGACGTCAGCACAACATTGATGTGATTACAACACCAACATCAACACAACACTGATGTCAGTACAAGATGTCAGTACAACGTTTACCAATTTGAAGTTAGAGGTCAGCCAAATGTTATATAACTGTATGATGTGAATATGAAAGAAATGATGTGTTTGTGTGTAGCGTTTGAGGCTGGAGGTAAGAATGTGATGTCACAGGAGCGGTTGGAGCAGCATTGGGACTATTATTCATGCACTACATGTGAGGTGGAAACGGACAAGCAGGAAGACCACATCCTTCCTCTACACTTCCTCACGGCATCCTAATTAGCAGCCTTATTTCTTTATTTTTCTAATTACTGCAGGAGGCCACAAGGCAGAGGCTTATCTGGCCTCTGCATTTGCATTTTTAAATTAGAAATATTGAAATGGCTCTGAGCGATCTGCATACACACCCACAAAAAACTCACTCACAGTCACACTATGCACTAACACACATGTAAGCAAGAAAGCACACACGCATGTTCACACTTAAACACCATCAGTCGCAAATGCACACACACACACACGCAAGCAAACTCATTCACAAACACACAAGCACAAACATTTGCATACATTTGAGAAGAGGCCGCCCGAACCTATAAGCCACGATGCATAGCATGGCCCATCCCTCTTTTGCATGTACTGGTGATTGTGTGTGTGGAGTGTGTGTAGTGTCTGAGTATGTGTTAGTACTGTTCTCTCTGTAGATATCGTAAGTAGAGAACATTAGAGTAATGTATCAGAGGACGTTAAAGCAATATACTCCTTCACACACCAGTGGGCTGAGAAGGATGGTATACCTTTGTGTGTGTGTGTGTGTGTGTGTGTGTGTGTGCGTGTGTGCGTGCGTGCGTGCGTGCGTGCGTGCGTGCGTGCGTGTGTGTGTGTGTGCGTGCGTGCATGTGCCATTCTCAGCATTATGTTAGAGTGGGTATTGGAGCGTGACTGTATTTATAATTACATTACTCGATATGAATGATTTAGTAAGGCTAGCAGGCCCACAGTTACTTTACTAACATAGAGAAACAGGGACAGCTTCAGGTTGACACAATAGATCTGTCCTCTTGTTTTATAGGAACAGACTTCAGCTGTGGCAGAATATCCCTGCAAAGCAGTGTTCCTTTATGGATGAAGCAGCGTACCACTTGGAATGTCGGATTATTATGCAAATACTATAATCTCAGAATCTTAATGCATTTCTATGGTAAATTGGATTTTGTTGCGTATATATTTTGATATGATTTGTGCGCGTCATGTGGTGTCTGTGATAAACTTACTCTCAGACGACAACACTAATACACTATGAAAGGGACTGGCCATTCACATAGCAAAGCACCATAGCAATGTACAGTTGAAGTCGGAAGTTTACATACACCTTAGCTAAATACATTTAAACTCAGTTTTTCACAATTCCTGACATTTAATCCTAGTAAGAATTCCCTGTCTTAAGTCAGATAGGATCACAACTTTATTTTAAGAATGTGAAATGTAAGAATAATAGTAGAAAGAATGATTTCAGCTTTTATTTCTTTCATCACATTCCCAGTGGGTCAGAAGTTTACATATACTCAATTAGTATTTGGTACCATTGCCTTGTTTGTGGCAAATTGCCATTGTTTAACTTGGGTCAAACGTTTCTGGTAGCCTTCTACAAGCTTCCCACAATAAGTTGGGTGAATTGTGGCCCGTTCCTCCTGACAGATGGTGTAACTGATTCAGGTTTGTATGCCTCCTTGCTCGCACACGCTTTTTCAGTTCTGACCACACATTTTCTATAGGATTGAGGTCAGGGCTTTGTCATGGCCACTCCAATACCTTGACTTTGTTGTCCTTAAGCCATTTTGCCACAATTTTGGAAGTATGCTTGGGGTCATTGTCCATTTGGAAGACCAAGCTTTAACTTTAACTGATGTCTTGAGATGTTGCTTCAATATATCCACATAATTTTCCTCCCTCATGATGTCATCTATTTTGTGAAGTGCACCAGTCCCTCCTGCAGCAAAGCACCCCCACTACATGATGCTGCTAACCCCGTAATTCACGGTTGGGATGGTGTTCTTCGGCTTGCAAGCATCCCCCTTTTTCCTCCAAACATAATGAGGGTCATTATGGCAAAGCAGTTCTATTTTTGTTTCATCAGACCAGAGGACATTTCTCCAAAAAGTATGATCTTTGTCCCCATGTGTAGTTGCAAATCGTAGTCCATCTTTTTTATGGCGGCTTTGGAGCAGTGGCTTCTTCCTTGCTAAGCGGTCTTTCAGGTTATGTCGATATAGGACTCGTTTTACTGTGGATATAGATACTTTTGTACCTGTTTCCTCCAGCATCTTCACAAGGTCCTTTGCTGTTGTTCTGAGATTGATTTGCACTTTTTGCACCAAAGTACATTAATCTCTAGGAGACATGCGTGGTCCCATGGTAGGCCTTGAAATACATCAAATTATGTAAATTAGCATCAGAAGCTTCTAAAGTCATGACATCATTTTCTGTAATTTTCCAAGCTGTTGAAAGGCACAGTCAACTTAGTGTATGTAAACTTCTGACCAACTGGAATTGTGGTACAGTGAATTATAAGTGAAATAATCTGTCTGTAAACAATTGTTGGAAAAATGTATTGTGTCATGCACAAAGTAGATGTCCTAACTGACTTGCCAAAACTATAGTTTGTTAACAAGAAATTTGTGGCATAGTTGAAAAACAAGTTTTAATGACTCCAACCTAAGTGTATGTAAACTTACGACTTAAACTGTAAATAACAACGTAGCAACAACACCCTCTGGACACCGTATTATCCCCCCATTCTAATATCAAAAGTCTCCATTCATAATATGTGACCGACCGCCTTGATTCGGTCTTTATGTAGCAGAATTTGAAATGGTGTTTTTTACATTGGATAAAAGCAGAGACACAGAGCTACAAAATGGTATATCATACATTGCATTTGAGGAATAATTGTAAAGTAATTCTACTTTGAAAGTTAATAAACTTGTAACCTCACCTTTTGGTACCTACTGGAGAACTCGCTCTAGCCCCCACCCAAACTCTGACCATTTAACTCGCTCTAGCCCCCACCCAAACTCTGACCATTTAACTCGCTCTAGCCCCCACCCAAACTCTGACCATTTAACTCACTCTAGCACAGCCGGTAAGGCTGTTTTCATGTTATCCAGAGTGTTGGTGACTGTAACTGTGCTGCTGGCAATAATTTAATTGCACTTGTTTGCCAATGATTACTGACACCGGCCATATTCAACGGGTGTTGAGCGTTCGTAAATTCGGCAGTTATTCTGTGCTCTGGTACACTCAGACGAGAGTGATCTGAAATCGGAGTAGATGGCCAGACTGAATTTACGAACGCACCTGAAATGGTTACTTGCATAGTGGAGTCTTTTCTTAAGACATGTAAGCTAGCTAGCTAAATAATGAACCATAATCCCAACTCATGACGTTACTAGCCTGCATGAATCTGCAGGTGGCTAACCAACCACGTTCAATGTTAGCTAGCTAACATTAGGCTCTAACTAGCCAAGCAAATGGCCCTGAGATACAAATGATAATGTTAGCCAGCTAGCTAACAGTACATTTTAACTTGAAATGAAAAAATTTGAAACGTGTAATATCTGAAAATGTAGCTAGCTAGACTATCTTACCCGCATTATGGATTAACGCGTCTCCTGTCAAATGCCATGGTTGCCCTTAGTTTGAAGATGTAATCTGGAGACAGGTGTTTTCTCCTTTAGCTATCATTCTCAAAGTCATTTCAGAGCTCGGTCCTTCAGAAAGTGGAAAGCAACACTTACATTGAAATAAATAAAGCTGTGTTAGACAGCATTCCCAAGACATACGGACCACCTCCAATAGACAGAAGCATGCCATATGGCAGACCAATCCAAACTCATCTCTCACCATGTCCAGCCCACTCAATATCTCAGCCAATCATGGCTAGCGGGAAGGTTGTTGGCTTTTTCTGTGGCTAAACCAACTAGGCTTGTAATTTAAACATTTCATTCCTATTTACAGATGGTATACAAGTTTGTTATTAAGGCACATGAAAGTTCACATGTTCAAGAAGGCATTTCTGCCAAAAACGCATTTAATTCTTTTTTTTTAAAGTTTACGATCAAATGGCTGTCCTGTAAATTAGTGACCCACGAGAGACGTCTAGTTTCCTGAAACGAGTCACATATGATGCTGTGATGACATTATATAAATCTATGACTTGATACGGAGGGAGAATGAAGGGATAGATCACTTCTCTGTCTCTACAATGAGACCATACAGGATCTTGTCTTCTACAAAGGTTGACAGTCACTTCAGGCAGGAGATGTAGCACCAAGATTAAAAATGCATTCAATCTTCCTGTAGTCTAATTGAGTTACCTCCTTCTCCTATCCTATCCTCTCCTCCCCCTCCCACCTGTCATTTCCTCATCCCTGCCACTTCCTCATCCCTTCTCTCCTCTTCTCCCTTCCTCCCTCACGATGACTGAAACGTATAGAACTCAAATGTATTTGAACTTGAAAATGTGGGCTGGGGTAGGTTGTGGACTAGGGTAGGTTGTGTGTGTGTCCGGTTTCTTCTCTCTCTCTCTCCTGTGATAAAAAACAAATAAACATTTTTAAAAATGACACACACACAAACATACAGGAGGATGACAGAGAGGACAGAACAGAGGCCTCCTAGTCCCCTATGGTGAAGTCATTGTGATGACTCATCGAGGGATCTGGGATCTGGGTTCTCCCTCTTTCTCGCGCGCACATACACAGCTGCATTTGTGACCTACCTGAGAGTGTGAAATGAGTGCATTATCAGAAAGCAAAAGACAAGCGAGAGAAAGAGGGAGAACCCAGATCCCTCGATGAGGGCTTAAGTCATCACAATGACTTCACCATAGGGGACTAGGAGGCCTCTGTTCTGCTCTCTCTGTCATCCTCCTGTATGTGTGTGTCATTTTGTATGTTTATTGTGAATGAACAGATAACACAAACACAGGGAACACCATGAGTTGTACAACAGTCAATAGGAATCATTTCATAGAATGACAAGCAGACATAACAACAGAAAATCAATGAGTTATAGTGTTTGAGTGTCAGAGATTCATCTCAGTGTGTGTGTGTGTGTGTGTGTGTGTGTGTGTGTGTGTGTGTGTGTGTGTGTGTGTGTGTGTGTGTGTGTGTGTGTGTGTGCCTGCACGCATGTGTTTGTATACGTGTATGTATTTATGTTGCTGAAACTGTGCTGGCTAGTATCTGTAACCTTAAACAGAAACACAGAAACCTCCTCTTTGTCTGGCAAGAGGATAGAGTCTGGCTAGAGGGCATTTTCCATAAACACATACACACACCTCAGACAAGGGACCATAGGGATGAATCAGAGAGCTGTAGGCAGAGACTGGCTGGGCTCTCAGTATTTTAAAACTAAACAATACCAAGACTTTACCATGGGGAACCATCTCTGCAACTCAGATCACCACTTGAATCATACAACACACACACCCGGTGCATTGTTTGAGGAGAAATCTGGTCTTATTAGTAGTTATTAATGTATTGCTTGTTACGGCATTGTTTTCTCTCTCTCTCACTTACTCAGTTCTTTGTGTCTGGAGCTGGCTAGGCTGGTTTTGTGGTGATTAGGTCGTTGGGGGAGAGTGTGTGTGTCAGGGGAGAATGTGATGGGATGGTGGGGGTAACTTTATGTCTTAGACGGTAGGGTTCTGATGAAAATCATGACTCTGTCTGTGAATTGCTCATGTGTGTGTCTCTGCATTTTATGTATGTATGTATGTGTGTGTGTGTGTGTGTGTGTGTGTGTGTGTGTGTGTGTGTGTGTGTGCGTGTGTGCGTGTGTGCGTGTGTGCGTGTGTGCGTGTGTGCGTGTGTGCGTGTGTGTGTGTGTGTGTGTGTGTGCGTGTGTGTGTGTGCGGGTGCCTGTGCATGCCTTTTCGTGGGTGTGTTATTGTGTGTGTGTTTTTGTGTTTTTGTCCCGTATGTCAGGGTGTTGTGAAGCAGGTCATTGTGCATCTTGCCTGAGGCATAAAATGATTTATTCTCCCCCTGTGAAGATTAGGTGTGAACTTGTGGCCTTTATCATTACTGTGTTCGGACTGAAAGATTCCTTGTTTATCACATAATCAGAAAATATTACCCAATTTAGCTTACACAGAGGATGGACTCATTGCAGTCTTTACTAGTTAATTATGGACAACCATGTCATTGTTCCTCCTGATGAACAAGATAAAACAGGATATCTTCCGACAAAGTACATGATTGATCTAAGGCATCACAGAGAAGTATTTTCATTTCAGACATATCTGACAGTGAAAAGGGATGCGTAGTTCTTTTCATCTTTCCTCCAGTTGGAGTCACTCTAGGGTTATATATAGCCCTCTGATATTTCTCATGTAGGCCACACACACACACGCACACACACACACTCACACACACACACGCACGCACACACACGCACGCACACGCACGCACGCACACGCACGCACACACGCACGCACACGCACACGCATGCACACGAACACGCACGCATACGCACGCACACACACACACACTCCTGATGTAGGTATTGAATAAATGATGCTTAGTGGGGGTTACTAGTGAAGACGACTTCCTCCTGTTGGCACCCAGCTTTAACCACAATCTCTGTGTGTGTATGTGTTTCAGACACTTCTAGTACCATGCTTGGTCGGGGGTTTGGGGGAGTGGGACTTTTAGGGGGCTGCTTATTTAATCTAGATGTGTGTGTGTGTGTGTGTGTGTGTGTGTGTGTGTGTGTGTGTGTGTGTGTGTGTGTGTGTGTGTGTGTGTGTGTGTGTGTGTGTGTGTGTGTGTTTGTCGAACCCTGGTCTTCTGTATGCCTCAAAAACACCTTAGCCCACTGAGAAAGGATTAGATCTAGGAGATCTGGGAGCTAACACAAGTCTTCAGGCAAGCTTACTCATAACACAAGCGTAGTCCACCAAACCACCTCCGCTACTCCTGTGTGCACTTGTGCGTATGTGTGTGTGAGCGTGCATGTCTCTGTGTGTGTTTATCCACTCAAGTTAATCATCTGCCGATGCAGTATTGACCAGCTGATTGAGTGAAGCTGAGCATTGCAGAGTGATTATGAGAATATGAGAATATGTCACTAGAACCAGCTGTAACTCAGCCCAACCCCCCAGGAAACAGATATGATGGTCAGACAAGGACCACGCCACTCCACGGCTTAAGCTGGTTTCCCTCCTCATCAGGACAAATGGTTTTTATGCTAGTGTTCACCACATGGTTTTGCGCCTAAATCCTTCAGAACCTTTTTTTGTGGACCAGTGAATAAGCCAATAGGCATGGTGATGACTGTGTGTCCCCAATCCTGTCCCGAGACATTCTCCTCTCATTCGGATCCTATCCCACTGCATTGTTATTGGCTTGGTGTGTGTGTGTGTGAGTGTGTGTGTGTGTGTGTGTGTGTGTGTGTGTTTTGGGGTGTCCCTCTCAGTGCTCCAGTCCAGACAGAAGGAGTGAAAGCTGGATGTGGGATTTAAAGGTAATCTCCTCACCAGATGGCAAAACATCACATATTCCTTTTGAGGTGCCCCATGTGACCCACTGTACTGTGTGTGTGTGTGTGTGTCCCCTTCCCCCGCACACACACATTTACTACTCCTTTGTGATCACATGACAAGGGTACATATGCTAATAACAACCGTAGCATTGCATTCATCCAGTGACCTGGTTAAGTCCCTGTCTAGAGTGAGAGCGAGAGAGCGAGAGAGCGAGAGAGAGAGAGAGAGAGAGAGAGAGAGAGAGAGAGAGAGAGAAAAGAAACAAAGCATACTCCCTTTCCCTCACACACATACATACTCCCGTTTGCGTTCACACACCGTGTGCTAGAGAGGCAGAGTGGAGCATATGCAGAGGAGAATGGGCAGGTCTCTGAGTCCGAG